>NC_084555.2:15860000-16045000 GCF_033978685.3 Nerophis lumbriciformis | reverse complement strand
AATATACAAACATACACATACACATACTGTACATATACATTCACTGTACAAACACATATACACATTCTGTACATATACATTCATTGTACAAACACATATACACATTCTGTACATATACAAGTACATATGCATACTTACACTCATGCACATAATCACGTTTCATCAAACATATATTAACGTTGTTGCCCTAGGGTAAACTGGGTGTAACACATGGCACACTGACAAAGCTTAACCTATTGTGACTATAACAATCTACAAGGTTAATGTAGGTTGCTTCTCTTTCTCCCCCTCCATTTTTCTGCATTCTTTCGTATCTCAAGTTATCATTACGTATATGTATTGTTGCATTTAAACAACTGTATTGTTGATAATAAAGGTAAATTATTGGTATTGTTCATTATCAATAGCGCTATTTCTATTGGTATTTGTATTGATCCATTTGTAGTGTAATAATGCTCATTGTCATTTCTGTATTATTTTTTATTTTTCGCTAACTGCTTATTTGCTATTACTTTTACCATCATATTTGTACATGTCATATTTGCTGATGTTGCTCTATTGTTGTTGTTGTTGTTGTTTGCTGTTGTTGTTTTTGTCTCTCTGTCTAATCCCCCTCTTGTCCCCACAATTTCCCCCTCTGTCTTCTTTTTTTTTTCTCTTTCTATCCCCTCCTGCTCCGGCCCGGCTGCACTAAATGATAATATAAATACATTTAATAAAGTCAAATACAAATAAGGCAACAAGAGAAGTATCCTACACTTCTCTTTTGTAAAGTAAATCTGAACAGCCGACATGGGCATCTACATCAACTATATGATTTGCCTGAGAAGCTGGACAGGACATAAAAAAAAAAAAAAAAAAAAAAAAAAAAAAAAAAAAAAAGAGCTCCATAAAACATCACTTACTGTACAGGGTCTGCTCTCACTGGGATGCCATCTCCGGGTCTAAGTTGGCTGTCAAAGTTTAACACTTTCTCAGTTTATGTCCACTTAATTTTACTATCAAGGTGAGAGTCATGATTTATAATCTAGAATAAACTTTCACAAGCTCTGAAGCAAGAATGCAGCTCACCAGCTGATGATGTCAATACAAAAGTTGCCTCTCTCTGATCAATGTGCCGCTAAATGTAGGTCCTTAACGTTAGCGCTTATGATAACAATATTGCTAATACTTGGTTAATATTCATGTCCCAAAATGTAAATGGAATATTGTTGCAGCTTTTTTAGTAAATGTTTGTACACTTTGAACAAAATATAAAGCGCTGTACAATACTGTATATCAAACAAACATAACAAGGGGGTGATGGATCAACTCTTTCTTTAATAACAAAGTCAAAACAACAGCATCTCGCTGAACTGTTCTCATTTGCAGCCGCCCCGCCTACACGCACACACACTGTCACTCGCCCTGTGGTGCACTCACAGTTTGAAATCACAAAACTCCCTAACTTTAACAGCCAAGTTGCTATAATGATTTGGAATAACGAAATAACTTCACTTCACCTTGTCTGTTAATCTTCTTGACGTGCAGCAGAGGCAGAGTGTGGGGGGGGGGTGGAAGTGGAAGTTTCCAACCACACATCACTTGTCCATTGCTTTCTTTGTAGTCACATTGACTAAAAAGGCTAAAAAAACACTTACAAATCACACAAAGTAGCCATTATTACAGTAGCTAACGACCACACTGACCACTCATGATACTCTAAATGCGGCTTCTTTTATCTAGTGGAGATAATGATGACAACAGCAATTGCCTACAGCCGCACGTGTCAATCATATAGGTGATTGTTCTCAAACAAACAATGGCAATAAAAACTCTTCTGATTCTGATTGAGGGCTTCTTTATGGTCTTACTATGCTTCCTTTCTATATCTAGGTGCGAGTTCTATTCTCCAAAGGCCCCTTTATCTCCATATTTGCGAGCGACCCCCACATCATCATCAAAGCCATCAACCAAAATCTCAACAGCGTGTTGAGAGACTCCAACATCAACGGCCACGACTACATGAGGAACATCGTCCACCTGCCTGTGTTTCTCAACAGTCGGGGCCTCAGCACGGCCAAGAAGCTCTGCATGGCGGCGCCCACCAACGGTGACGGCTTGGCTGCCGAAGGTACGGCCAAACACAACTTGATACAAAGAGATCTGTTAAGAAACTCAACCTTCCTCATTTTACCTTAGGATGGACCGATGACGGCGACAAGAAGATGTCTCAGAATAGCTTGGCTCCAGATCAGGCCAAGTTCGGCAGCAAGAATGCACTCAACCGCAGGGTAACTGTTCAAGCTGTTCAATTAATCTGTTTCATGGTCAAACCGTGCTAATTGTTAAACCTAAGTTACATTTTTACTTTCACTTCTAATACAATTCAAACAACTTTATTAATCCTTCAAAGGGCAATTCATTTCGAGCAGCAGGTTGTCGTGGTTCGCAAAGCCTACATATGGCCCACAATAAATGAATAGTCAATAAATACATAAACAGTACAACAATAAATACATAAACAGTACAACAATAATACACTCTGATGCACGTGGTAAAAATTACCTTCTTACGTTATAGTCACACCAGGAGATACAATCAGTTAGGGCGCTGTCATGCTTTGATTGTGAACCATAGAGGAGGGACAGCAGTGCTGTGTCATCAGAGAATTTAATCAGATAGCTGTCCTCCTGCCTACTCCTGCATTCATCTGTATACATAATAAAAAGTAAGGATGAAAGGACGCATCCTTGGGGTGAACCTGTAGAGATGGTTACAGAGTCAGAGAGACAGCCGTTTACAGAGACTCTTTGCTCTCTGCCAGTTAAAAAGTCTAAAATCCATAGCACAAGCTGGTGAGACAATTCAAATTTAGACAAAAGCCTCTCTATTAAGAGATGCGGCTGCATTGTATTAAATGCTGAAGAAAAATCATCGTCACATATTGAAATTGAATTGAAATCAATTCAATGCTAGGCCCCTCGAAAAAGACACCATTTTAATATGTAACATATTTTAAAAAGAAAAAAAATACTTTTACATCTGAAATATTGGGCAAAAACAATACCATAGAATTAACTGCTAACAACTACAGTATTTTATGAAGTAATGCAATAAAAATGTACAGCATTTACCTTAGATAGTGGACTTTTACGGTATCGATTTCCAGCTGCTTCTCTGTCAAACACACCAACAGCAGCTTCTCTATAGTTTCATGGTTATTTATCCACTGTTTAGATAATATTTTAGCATTCTCAGCTGGTGTTAGACTCATTGTGCTTCAGTATGGTGCAGACAAGCAAGAATACGCTCAAATTGCTTTGCCAAGTTGGCGACACGCTCGTTCATGTTTTTTATTTTTCATTTTTTTCAATAAATATCATCCGCTTCATCTTGCTCTTTTCTCAAAACTCTCCTAAGTTGAGTTACCACTGCATATGGTAAACAAGTAAATCAGTCAAATATGGTGGAGCCAACACATGGAGAGAATTAGAAACAACTAATAATAAAATCTTAAACTAAATTTCAAAAACAACAGGCATCCATTGGAGTGATTATTTTATACTAACTGTGCTCATTTAGCGGTATGTCCATGCGGCCTGCAGAGGGTGGGATTTACTACCTTTTAGAGACCCTTGCTGAGTTCTCATTTCTGCCACCTCCTGAAGAGGATGCTCATTGCATGCTTGGCATTGATGGGCAGCATGAAGGCCGGTGGACAGGGGGAAACACGCTGATATGGAGAGAGTGAGAGAGCTTGCGGGGTGCTGGGTGTGCAGCCAAGGTTCCTGGTGTAACTGATGTAATGGCTGTTTATCCTTCCTGCTGCGTCGCCACCGTTTAATGACAAGGCCGAGCAGCAGTGGGTCCCCGCGACAAAACACTGGCACCGGGTCTGCTGGCAGGAGGCTAAGCGACTGCCGCTGATGCCTTCCTGGCCTTTGCGAAACATTTAAGCTAAGCATGCACTTCCTCCCTGCTTCCACTCTTTTGTTTATTTAACATTTGTTCAGACCATGTTTAAAAAAAAAATAATTTAATCTGGCATCGTTAAATGCTTGTGTTAGCTATTTAATTCCAGAGGCATCCTGACATTCATTTTCTTGGCAGGTTATGCTTTCTGCTAAAATTAGGTCAGTAGGGGAATTTCATCTTCAATCTTCATTTCAACTTGATATCATTAATGGGGAGATTTTCAGTATACAAATGAAGAGTGATGGTTTTTGTCACTTGTCTTTTTTACACAGAAATTCTGCAGAAATGCAAAATCAAAACTGGAACAGATTTTCCCTTAATCACTCTAGCCTAGCAAAGCAGAATATTTCTGTAACTGTGTCCGCTTTCAAACAGCAACATGGCATCCCACAGTCAGAGAATTAGATGCAGAATTGCATATGGTGAGAAAAAAAATACTTTACACACAAGCAATGCTTTGACTCTGTTCCGTCTCTCTTTAGAAGTGACGCTGATCCCCTCTGACTACTAATACATCTAAATATTTTTAATCCCCTGGCTGACAAACTAGCAGCTAATTGTGTACCTCCATACACAGTGTTGAGCTGCTCCCCTAAGTTAATAATAATCACCTCCGTTTTGGCAAATTATTTGCATTTCTAAGTATCTTAAATATCAATGTCAAGTATCATTACCAAGCGAAGTCCCCAGGGCTTCGGGCGGCTCCTGCGTGGCACGGCGGGCTGTGGTCCGACAGCGGTGCGTCCCAGCGGACCACTCGCCTTTCACTCACTGAAGGACAAGGCTAAACATGTCACACACTGAGAGCAAGCCAGGAGCAGTCATGTCAATAGCCAAGCGAGCTGCAAACAATAGAATAAATAAATGCTTACTAAACTTTAAGAAGCATAAAATAAGCAGATATTAACAGGGAATTAATAAGTACGTTAATAACAGTCAAGAGCAGAGGTTTCCAATTTTTTTAATGGGGGTCGCATTTGGCTAAAAAAAATTGGTAGTGGGCCAAAAGCAGACTACATGTAAAGCAGGGGTGTCTATACTACAGTCCGCGGGACATATCCGGCCCGCCAGCGTACTAAATCTGACCCGCAGTACCATATTTTTCGGACTATAAGTCGCTCCGGAGTATACGTCGCACCGGCCGAAAATGCACAATAAAGAAGGAAAAAAACATTTATTGGGGAAATTTATTTGATAAAATCCAACACCAAGAATAGACATTTGAAAGGCAATTTAAAATAAATAAAGAATAGTGAACAACAGGCTGAATAAGTGTACGTTATATGACGCATAAATAACCAACTGAGAATGTGCCTGGTATGTTAACGTAACATATTATGGTAAGAGTCATTCAAATAACTATAACATATAGAACATGCTATACGTTTACCAAACAATCTGTCACTCCTGATCGCTAAATCCCATGAAATCTTCCGCCCCGGTGTCGCCTCTGGTATGTCCTTTCTTTCTGCTGCTCGATCGCCGTTCTCTGCTGCATATTTCACTACGTCCAGCTTGTAATCTGCAGTATAGGATTTCCTTTTCGGTGCCATTTTAGTTCAGCCCTTCTCAGTTTTTATAAGTTACCGCCTATATCAACCTATGTTGATGTGATCCATTGTAATAGCTACGGCAGTAGCATATAGCATATAGCATATAGCAGTTAACATCCCATGACCCACAATACACTTCTGCCATGACCCTCCCCCACCAAATTCTTATTGGTTGACGTGTGAGTGACGATTGCTGACCTGTGTGTGACGATTGCTGCCATTTGCTTCGTCTCTTACGCAAATGAGATAAATAATATTATTTGATATTTTACGGTAATGTGTTAATAATTTCACACATAAGTCGCTCCGGAGTATATGTCGCACCCACGGCCAAACTATGAAAAAAACTGCGATTTATAATCCGGTACTTCTTAAAACAGTTTTTTAATATCGACATTTTTAGTTACTTCCTTCTCCTGGCCACTGTGACTACTATCAGCCGATGACCATGTGTATTACAATAATGCAAATGTGTATTACATTAATGCATGATAAGCACAGTATCTATTTATACATACTGTAACTATCCAAACAACCTTTCCTGCCCATGGTGCAAACAAATAAAAACTAACACATCAAGTTTGCATAAATGTGCCACACAAAGTCACCTGCCCACTAAACTATGTTGACATTATAAAAACGTCTAAGGACCATGCCCAATTCAAACTTACACCCATCTTAATCCGCTACAAAGCATGATGGGTAGTATGCAAAACATTCTCTCTCCACACTTGATGTTTCTGATTACCGTATTTTTCGGACTATAAGCCGCAGTTTTTTTCATAGTTCATAGCTCCAGTGCGACTTATATATGTTTTTTTCCTTTTTTATTATGCATTTTGGGCAGGTGCGACTTATACTCCGGTGCGATTTATACTCCGAAAAATACGGTATTACAAAAGTTTAAAGGGCAACTACGCTTTTTTTGGAATTTTGCGTATCGTTCACAATCCTTACAAGAGACAAGAAGGCAAAAGTTTTGGGTTTTTTTTGCATTCTAATTTGTAATAATTGTCACGTTCTCGGTGGGAGCAATCCATTCTGCCGCAAAGTTACTTTAAAAATGCATGCAATAACCACAAACAATACTTAATTTACGTTCCGTAACCTGTATAATAACCAAGCTGTAGCGATATTGTTATTCTAAGAGCGAACACTGAGGAACTGTTTTTCCAGCGTAGTAACACATCGTCTTAGGACGGCATGTTACGGCATTAGCCGTAAGCTCGTTACGGCAAGAGATAAGCTAGCTATTGCGTCAGCAGCCGAATGGCATTTGAGTTTGTAATGCACACACAACACCATGCAAAAGGACACCAATCTGTACTGACTGAACAACATGAACAATCATTTTACAGTATCTGTAAAGTATTAGCTCACATTTCATGTTTTGTTTGTACACAGCTAGCGCGACAGTATATGTAGTTGTACTAACAATAGCATGATGTGCTGCATGTATCATGATCAATATTATAGTGACTCACTCGATGGACAGTTGTGCATTATGTCCAGCTTGCCGGAGACATTTTTTTCCAGTTTAGTACATTTCTGTCTTCATAGCTAGGCTCCAAATTCCACATTTGCAGCGTCAAGTCACGCCAAACTCACTCTCTCGGCTTCCGTCTGCTCCAACGTTTCACCCTTTATTCGTGCCCGCTTCTATTAGCAGCAGTTCATCCTCCCTATATTTCAGCTTCCAAAAGATAAGGTTTTGAATCCTCATTTGTCCAAAAATAGTCGTCTTCATTGATTACAACACAGGCGTTTGTTTCTGGAAGTAAGAACACACATTTGTTGCCCGAAGTCGGAAGTGTTTTTATCTCTATGGAAACGGAAATAAATGCGTTTGAATGAATTTTACCTGAGGAACGCTTTCTTTTTCCAATTTTGCTTATCATTCACAATCCCTATATAAGACAAAAACACATGTTTTTCTTTTTTTCAGTACATTCTATTTCATAAAATATGAAATATATCATCTGGATAGTAGAAGGTTGTGGCCATAAACCGAGAACTTGGTAAACTTTGACATTCAACTTAAACCCAGAGATATCAAGAAAGACATGAAAAACACTCAATTGGGGTCTTCTTATTTTTGTTTAACCTCCGGGTGGATTATTATTAATTCTTCATCTAAATGGGAAGATATAAACATCCCATCGGTCATCCCAGTGAGAGCAGATATTGTACAATAAGTGATTGTTTTATCAGGTTTGTAGTTTGTATTTCTTGTTTAGCACTTGGCAATAGTGCTACGTGATGCTTGTGTTTCACTATAGCTGGATCTGTTTAGCCCATAGCTTCTAAAACTTGTAGCTCATCCTCCGTATAGTCAGGCTCAAAAATATAAGGTTCTGGATCATAATTTGTCCCAAAGTAGTCTTTAATAGCTCTCATTAAGTTTCTGTCAAGATCAGTCGTATTTAAAAAAATCAAGGAATAATTCACTTGACATAGGAGGACTTTGAGGGCAACTCATCTGTATTGGTATTGGCTGATCTCACTCATGGCTGATCGTCATCGAATTTGGCAGCATAAAACCATGATCGGAACATAGCTACTTTTGGTGTTTATTTTTTTGTTTTTTTCATCTCACTTTTTTCTTTAAAACCTTTGAAACTGCTCCTTTTGTACAACTTACGTGTCACAAAAACCCAACGAAAAAGCTAAAAGTTATTCTTTTGATGGTAACTAAATCGTCACAAATGACATGCTTACAGGATGCGTTTTTGAACTCTAGTGTCACTTTAGATTAGTATTGTTTGCCCCGAAAAAAGGTGGTTGAATTCTGATGTATGCAAAAATTTGGATATATTGATATATTTCAGATTTGTTTCTGAGCGGTCATGTTATTTATTTACACTCATGTACATTTCCCATAGAGTGACCCATGAAATGGTAGCCGATCTACAAAGCGGATATACAGCATGAATACTGGATGTCTATCTTTAACTAGGACCTTTCCGAACCCTGACTGAGCGGTGGCCATATGTTTCATCTATCCCAGAAAGAGGTCACAAGAGTGGTATTACGACTTCAAAGTCCACCAAAAAGCCTGGCCTTGGCTCATGACCATGGCAGCTGTCTGATATCATCACAGATGTTCCCCGGTAGATCTGTGTCAATAGCTGGCTTGTGTGTCATGTCATGACTGCTCTGCTTTTGGACAGTGGCTCTTTGATTTTTTTTTTCTTCTTGCAGTCATTTCTTCTTGGCTGGAAAAGGATGTGACTTTTTTTTTTTGCATTCAAATGACTATAATTTGGCTTTATATATTTTATAAAAGGTGAATAGGGCATGAATAGGCTGCAACTGAGGTCCAAAATTGTGTGTATGCTGAAGTTTTGGCCAAAGAGCACATGTTGACCTTGAAGCCTGCTCTGCTGTCTCACGATGCAGAAAGCTCTATTGCCTCTGCCAATGTGGGAAGAAAAGTTCAGCAATTGTCATTTTAGTTCTTCCATCATACTGTACATGCATTGTAATTGCATCTGAGCTGTTTTAGTAAGTCTATTTTACTCTGTAGATTTTCTCTTTGGATGAAAATTTGACATATTTCACCTTCCAATTGGTGTTTTTAACTTAAATGTATTACTATTTTTCTAAATCTTTGAAGGACACATACCGGCGCCGCCACATGCAGAGAACCATCACCAGGCAGATGTCATTTGACTTGACAAAGCTGCTGGTGACTGAGGACTGGTTCAGTGACATCAGCCCCCAGACCATGAGGAGGTTACTCAATATAGTTTCAATCACAGGTCAATCAATACTTTACCAGCTTTAATAAAGCCATTCATCTCTGTCGTAACATGAAACTGGTTAAGTCTAAAGTTGACTATGATTTTAATGTTTGTTTGCCATCTTTCCTAACAGGCCGTCTGTTGCGAGCCAATCAGATCATCTTCAATTGGGATCGCCTGGCATCGTGGATCAATCTGACCGAGGAGTGGCCTTATAGGACGTCATGGATCATCCTCTTTTTGGAAGAGACTGACGGTGTGTCTGATCAGGTCTCTCTTAAGACCATCTATGAGAGGTAAGAAGAAGAATGTAGGAGCATGAACAATGTAATTGATCTAGCCAATCAGCAAAAAGATAACATAGTGAAACAATGTGTATTATACTGATTATATTCTCAGGGTATTTAATGGTTCTTAAGTGGACTGTTCAGTTTGTCTGAGCTCATAGACTTAATTTTGGTCAGAGCTAGTCCTGACTCACAGATGTAGATTGGTCAGATCTAGTCCAGACTATATAGATTTAGATTGTTTAGATCTAGTCCAGACTCTTAGACTTAGATTGGTAAGATTTATTCCCACTTAGACTGTGATTGGTCAGATTAAATCCTGACTAGATAGATTTAGATTGGTCAGATTATGTCTTGATTTATAGATTTAGATTGGTCAAATCTGACTGGTCAGATGTAGTCTGAATTATATAGATTTAGATTGGTCAGATCTAGTCCGGACTCATAGACTTAGATTGTTCAGATCTAGTATGTGCTCACAGACTTTGATTACGGTAGTCAGATTTAGTTCGGATTATATAGATTTAGTTTGGTCAGATCCAGTCCCGATTCACAGACTTTGATTGGTCAGATCTCGTTCGAATTGGATAGATTTAGATTGGTCAGATCTAATCCAGGTTCATAGTCTTAGATTGATCAGATCTAGTACAGACTCCTAGACTTAGATTGGTCAGATCTAGTCCAGGCTCATAGCCTTAGATTGGCCATTTCTAGTCAGACTGATAGACTTTGATTAGTCAGATCTAGTCAGGACTATATAAACTTAGACTTGTCAGATCTAGTCCGGGCTCTCAGATTTTGTTTGATCAGATCTAGTCTTGACTAGTGTGACTTTGATTGGTCAGATCTAGTCCGGACTCATTTAGTCTTAACTCTTACATTTAGTCTGGGCTCATAGACTTAGACTCTGTTTACACTGCAGACCAAAGTGGCCCAAATCAGATTTTTTTTAAATCAGATTTTTTTTTCACTGACTGTTTACACTGCAAGTAAAATGTGATTTTATTCAACTCCAGTGTAAACGCACACAGCCCCCAATGTGGCCCTAATGTGGCCTCAACGTCAGTTGCATGCGCAGTGCGATAAAGTGAAAACAAAGGAAGTTGGGGAGGAAGTTGCTACTACTACAAAATAAAATAAAACTTGCTACGTGAAAATCAATTAAAGTAATATAATGTATGAATGGATGTATATAGTGTAATATATTTGGGAGGGTTCCAATCTTTTAATGGCTGTTAAGTAGAGGAGACACGGACATCAGCGTGGATGTACGTGAGCTTTATTTTTCAACTCATATGTAAGCAAATGCACCACAGCCTCAATTCCGGTCCTTCAACAATTGCTATTTCTTCGAAATCAAAATATATATTCATATATTACATACAGCTTATTATTTGTGCACTATTGACAAGTGATGCACTGGAAAATTGGTCGTCTTAAATAGACATTGCTCACCGAAACCGGATGTTGTGGTGAAATATCCACTTCCGCTGGCGACTGCATCTTTCCTTGCGCACACGAGTAGCGTAGCTCGCCCAAAGATGACAAAAAAGTCACATACGGGTTGCATTCAGGTCGCATTGCATTTAGACTGAAGTCCAATTCAAAAAGATCAGATTCCAATCGAATTTGGACGACTTCCTGATGTGGCCTGAATCTGATGCAAAAAGATCATATTTAATGCACTTTGGAGCGTTTGGACTGGCAAAAAAACATCTAATCTATGTCAGTTGAGTGCTAAAAAAATCTGATTTGGTGTGTAAACGAGGCCTTAGATTGGTCAAATCTAGATCTAGACTTGACCAATCTAAGTCCATGAGCTTGGGTGGAAGGCCAAATGTCTTCAACAACAAACTAAACAGTGCAGTTGCGATCGATTGAATGCCCTGAGAATACAATGACCTGGATTAATGAGAACACTCATAGACATAAACTGATTTTAAAATAAGGGTACCCTTATTAGTGTTTTATAAATGGCTTTTATTTGACTTTATTGATTTATTAACTAGTTTGGTACGCTTTACATCCCTTATAACGTGTAAGTGTGCTATTTGTTTACAATGCCTAATAGTGAGCCTCAAACTAATGTTGACAATTAAAGGTTAACTGTAGTTATTTTTTATGTTAACAAATGTCTATGAGTATAATCCATAAAACCTTTATAACAGAACCCTTATTCAAAACATGTTGCCAACATAAGTATAATGATTAGGTTTAATGATAAGTGCACTTATTAATAATTTAAGTTTTTTATTAAAACACAACACCAACAGCATTTATTTGACAGACTATGTTCTCACAATCTATTCTTACAGTCGTCAATGACAGTATGTTCCACAGTGTTATAGCTGCCTTCGCTGTGCAAATGGCAACCAGTTTTTAATTGGTTGTTTGGATAGTTGTTTGAGATTATGGAGCTTTTTATTATTTTAAATTGCTATTAACGACACATGCTTAGCCTTAACATTAATATATGTACTTATAAAATCTTGGAAAGCTTCAGCAAAGATTACATTTCTTGTTGCTGGGTAAAATGTATTAATCACCACAGCCAACAAAAGGCTTGTATTTCACTTCTTTGTTAAATTCAGGAGGTAACATCCTCATTGACATGAAACACTTTGACCAGCAGATGGCAGTCAATGATTTTCTTTTACAGATCCTCTCCCTAATAGCAATTAGTCCCACAGCTCCGTGCTCCTAAATTTTGAATGTTTTTTTCATTATGCTGCGTCAAATTATGACTCTATTAAAGAATGCAAGTTAGATTAATGACTTGACATGGTTTCTGAGAAGCAGTCAAATTAGTCCGAGATGTCTTTGTTGAAGCAGCAAAGGAAGGATCAGCGCTATTGTGCGCCGTGCGGGAACCACGGCAATGACATCTTTGTGTTTGTGCGGCCGCAGATGCTCTTAGGCGGAGGTTGTCGCTGGGTTTGGCCGCTGTTGTGCATCAGTCGCTGGCCTTTAAAGGTTGCACTCTGTCACAATACACTAGCGCCTACGACTCCTGCGGCAGGGACATGTCACACGCGGTTACTGTCAGCCGCTCAGCCAGCTAGGTTCAACAGACAGGCCTTCTATATCCACAGAGAACCACATCCTCATTAAATCCACTCCTTATCAGTTGTTTAAAAAACATCCCTTTTCACTTTCGCTTCAAGAGAATGTCCGCAAATGATGCATTTTGTCATTTTTATGGAAATGATGATTTCAGTCTGTGTGGTGACATTGTTGTAGGAAGTAAACATGACATGCATGTAAAAAAAAAAAAAGACAACCATTAAACATTTGGATATTGACTGTCCAACAAAAAGCTGCCATTTATCAAAGCGTGGGTGTGCTCATTAGGCCTAATGTTACCATCTTCCTGTTTCTGACCAGCAACGCTGTCTGTCTTCTTCATCTTCCTCATCACTGGCTGTTTTTCCAAATGGTCGCTCTGTCACTGTTGGCCAAAATGACGTTAATGATGATGACATCCCTAAACAGGCCTCGCCTTGAGGCCTTATCTCGTGCACAGATCCTTCATTGATAAGACTGAGGTTTTGGTGTGTGTTTTTGCGAGGCTCTTCAGATTTCTTTATTTGAGTCGAACCACTTTTTTTGTGTAACATTATGTGCGTTCAGACATGCAAATAAGCCTATAAAAGTGGTACAAATAATTCATTTTAGTGATATATTAGCTCTAATCCCAGTAACGCGCACTGCAGTGGATTTTAATAAAGATATGATGAATATGTGGTGTGGGTTGGCTTAATTTATAACCAATCCCTCATTTATCAATGTTAATTTGTTGCATATCTGACCGTTGTAAATTAATTTCCGCAAAGTAGGAATTATTAATTATAACTTGAATATATTTATAGCAAGAGCATAAAACATTTGTTTAGGCTCTTTTAAATATAGTTTTTAAGATTATGAGAGCCCTCTGGACATGAAAAAAGTCACCTTTATTCTTGTTTATTCCTATATTAGACTTAGACTTAGACTTCCTTTTTATTGTCATTCAAATTTGAACTTTACAGTACAGATAAAAACGAAATTTCGTTGCATTATATACACTATGTGCACATATATGCACTATATAGGAATAAATACTAAAAAATAGATACTCAACAGCACGCTCTGATTGTTTAGGTCTCATCTAGTCGTCATTACTACTGGAGTAATAGTATTTTTTATTTCATTTAGCCATTTGTGTGCTTTAAACATGTTTAATTTAGGCTAAAATACATAGAATATGCTTAATAAAAAAAAATCAAATAAATCTTTGATGAGGCGTGGGGAGGCTGTATACTGATTTGGATAGAAAATCATCCCGTCAGTTTATTTTTCTATCACAGTGCAACCTCAAAAGTATAACAGAATTTTGTGACGCTGGTTGCCAATTGTTTCCCGGAGGAAATAATTTCAACTGAATCCAATCTGTTCAAGTATCAAACTGTTGCTATCACAATTATTTAATTAAAAGAAAAGTCTAAAGATAAGTTAATCACTGTAAAATGAAGCTTGAATAAAGTAGTGATCATGTGATAAAGATGGGGCCAGGAAGTCATGAAAGGCCAATACTGTCACCTATTGGCGCTGAATAAATATTGCTGGTATTAAAGCGATACTTAATTGGTTTGTACAATTTATTAATCAATTTGTAAATATCGTTGTTTGGTTATCACCTTTTTGTCTCGTTGCCACCACACAAAAGCCAAATGAAAAATACTAAATAGTAGTGATTGGTAAATGACGCCCCAGTGAGTGTGTGGAACACTCACTAGCTGTTTTGACATTGCACTCCTGCTGTTTAAAAATAGCGCCATCTGCTGGATAGTAAAGTTACTACAATTGACCTGCAAATAAAATTAATAGTTAGCAAATATAATGATTTTTTCAAATGAATGGCCATGCACAAAGAAATATGAAATGTGCAGCTCTGGCCATTGAGCTAAATATTAAACAAAAAAGTAACTTTTTCCTTGGAGGACGTCGTGGCTTAGTTGGTAGAGCGGCCGTGCCAGCAACCTGAGGGTTCCTGGTTTGATCCCAGTCTTCCGCCATCCTAGTCACGTCCGTTGTGTCTTTGGGCAAGACACTTAACCCTTGCTCCTGATGAGTCGTGGTTACGGCCTGCCATGGCAGCTCTCGCCATCATTGTGTGAATGGGTGAATGTGGAAATAGTGTCAAAGCGCTTTGAGCACATTAGAGGTAGAAAAGCGCTATACAAGTATAACCCATTCACCATTTACGTTATGCGCGATAACATCAAAATTATCCCACACTTCGGAATTTTTCCCTTTTCTTCATTCCTTTTAGATCGATGATGGCAAAGAATATCTATATCAAACGCGGCACACACTCTTTTGACTTCCTTTAGTACGAGCTGTCACCTGTGAGCCGAAAGAAGCACTTCCTGATAAACACAGTTTGGCGCTTCACAGTCAAACCTCACAGCAGTTGTATCGGTTACATGCGTTTTTATTAAAGTGACACACACATGGAGGCATTGAGGGACACTGTATCACTTTTTAATGATGCATCGATGCTTCAGTGTCGTTTGACTCATTATTAGTAAGTCTAATTGCTCAGGTCAACAGTTGTTGTTGTTCGCTTGTTTGGCTTTCAAGATTTTTTTTAGTGCAGTACTATAGCAAGCATAATTGTCTATCCCTGTATGATTATAATAAATATCCTTAAGTTAAACATGTGATTTAGTGCAAGTAATAAAAAAACATTTATTATCACAATTGGAACCAATGAAAAACCAACAAATTTAATTCTAACATAAAGGGCCTGATCTACTAAAAGTGTGTGTGTAGTAAAACATGTGAAAACTTGAAAAAGACGTATTGCAATATACATATACTTGTATCTGGAACATTCCAGGGCATGCTCACAATTAGAGCCAGCATCTTCCTGAGTTCAATCCCGGGCTCGGCGTCTTTCTGTATGGAGTTTGCATGTTCTCTCCGTGACTGCGTGGGTTCCCTCCGGGTACTCCGGCTTCCTCCCACATCCAAAGACATGCACCTGGGGATAGGTTGATTGGCAACACTAAATTGGCCCTAGTGTGTGAATGTGAGTGTGAATGTTGTCTGTCTATCTGTGTTGGCCCTGTGATGAGGTGGCGACTTGTCCAGAGTGTACACACCTTCCGCCCGAATGCAGCTGAGATAGGCTCCAGCACCCCCCGCGACCCCAAAAGGGACAAGCGGTAGAAAATGGATGGATGGATCTTTCATTACCTAAATGTGGTAAAAAAAAAAAATGTGGGTTCCATTGTAAATGCTCTGCAGGACTGCTTCTAAAATGCCCATAAAAAGTAGGACATAATGGTCTGCTGCATGTTTCAAAACATAGCAAAACACCACACTTAGGAGCATGAAAACACAAATGTGCAATAAATACTTGTATTCATGGTGAGAGCTGTGTAGTACACGCAAGAAACTCATTTGAATAGGGCGGTCTGCACCAGTTATCAATTGCACACACGCACTCTTAGTAGATCACACGCAACACGCCCACTAATTTTACATGCACTTTTATAGTTTGCACACGCTGTTTGATACGTAGTATTTGGATCTTAGTAAATCAGGCCCTTAGTTGTTTTGTTGTAATTAGAGATGTCCGATAATGGCTTTTTTGCCGATATTCAGATATTGTCCAACTCTTAATTACCGATACCGATATCAACCGATACCGATATATACAGTCGTGGAATTAACACATTATTATGCCTAATTTTGTTGTGATGCCCCGCTGGATGCATTAAACAATGTAACAAGGTTACGGTGCGGATGTTCTCCCGAAATGTGTTTGTCATTCTTGTTTGGTGTGGGTTCACAGTGTGGCGCATATTTGTAACAGTGTTAACGTTGTTTATACGGCCACCCTCAGTGTGACCTGTATGGCTGTTGACCAAGTATGATATGCATTCACGTGTGTGTGAAAAGCCGTAGATATTATGTGACTGGGCCGGCACGCAAAGGCAGTGCCTTTAAACTTTATTGGCGCTCTGTACCTCTCCCTACGTCCGTGTACACAGCGGCGTTTTAAAAAGTAATACATTTTACATTTTGAAACCGATACCGATAATTTCCGATATTACGTTTTAAAGCATTTATCGGCCGATAATATCGGCAATCTGATATTATCGGACATCTCTAGTTGTAATTACACGCCACATAGACAGTAATGTTGTTTTTAACCTTAAAACAAAAACACACACACTTTTGAGCACAGCATTAAGCAAGTTCAGTATTCTTACATAGCAGTGCTGCACTTCCCCTGAGCGATAATAAGTGAATATATTAGTGGTGAAGTGAACGTGGGGGTGAGTCAGCCCTTATAGGTCAGCTGTCGCCCTGCATCTCAGTCACAGCCCACTCGTCCTCTTCTTCTCCTCTTCTCGTTATAAGCTTGTGAGAGGAGCATCTCCATTTTCTAATTCACAGACAGGATAAACGAGGTTGTTTTTAGTCACTGTTGAGATGAGATGAAAATAATGATGATGTTAAGATTCAGTACTTGAATATGATTTGATATGTGAAGAGGTGGCGACTTGTCCAGGGCGTACCCCGCCTTCCGCCTGATTGTAGCTGAGATAGGCTCCAGCACCCCCCGTGACCCCGAAGGGAATAAACTTTATGGTGGATGGATGGATGGTACAAACACATCCACTCAGTAATGTCAGAGAGACTGTGTGATATCCCAGGGCGTTACAATAATAAACAATATATAAATAAACACTGCTTAACAAATTTAAAGCTATGTTTAAGTCTGTGTATGGTCATTTAAGGGCGTGGGGAGAAATGTTCACTAATTCTTGCAGCAGGCGTAGACCAGTACAGCCTCTCTAATCTGATGGAGAATGTGCAATCGGTTTATAACCTCAACAATTTGACATCATTAACGGTAGAATGACGGGGAAAGGCTACACAAACTGATGCGAGGTAGCAGGAAGGATGTGTGTCGTAAAGATGTCTTTTGGAGATTTTGGCCCACTCTTACACAAAGAGCATAGAGGAAATAAACAAACTGAATCTCGAGCAGTGAGCCAGTAAGCTCGTGGTCCGCCCGGCACACCGCCACTGACAATTGAAATGAAGCGCAGAGTGTTTTTTTGGAGCAGCCGCCACATTTGCATTCCTGTTTGTATTGCCGTTTTGTCTGATCACACACTAATTGAATTTGAGCCCGCAGCCGTGTGACTATCATGTTCAGCGTTCCTGCGTGTCTTCATACCCTGCGTCCTCTCGGGGGTCCGTTTTTCTCCAGGTTTGGCTGCCATTAGAGCCTTAATGACAACGAGCTAACTAGCCTCTTTCAACGCTTCATGGTTATTGCCTTAACGCGGCCTGCCGCTTCAAAAAGACCGTTAATACACCTTTTCCTGTTGATTTCCTTCATGTAGTTTAGAGTCATTACATTACATTTAGCCATTTACTCCTCATGAAGGTTAACGTAGTGTGACTGGGAAGGGCCAGCTTCTTGATTTTACTTAAGATTTAAGGCTAAAATTTGCATTTCTATATCTTTTTCATGAGTCACTTTTCCACTGTTCCAGAATGTACAAACATTATTATTTTGACTCCCCCAATTTAGCATTAATTAGATGAATCACTGTTATGCAACAGGCCTGAACAACCACTTTATTTTATAAACCGATAATTTGTTGCAGACGCTATGTCCACTGCTGCCACACACGCACACACGCACGCAATTTAGTTGAAAATACCTGCTCTAAAGCCTGCTTTATTATCATTGGGTTGAACAGATTGTACTTGATCATATGGGAAATAATGGTCGGAAGAAAAGGCAAGCAAGAGATAATTGTGGTCTGCGTATCAGCAGAAATAGAATCAGTTAGTCACATTGTTCCATGTAGACGTAATAAAACACTGCTCTGCACTCATCTGTGATTGGAGCCAGACCCTTGCAAGTTAAGTTAAAAAGTTAAAGTGCCAATGATTGTCACACACACACTAGGTGTGGCGAGATTATTCTCTGCATTTGACCCATCACCCTGGATCACCCCCTGGGAGGTGAGGGGAGCAGTGGGCTGCAGCGGTGGCCGCGCCCGGGAATCATTTCTGGTGATTTAACCCCCAATTCCAACCCTTGATACTGAGTGCCAAGCAGGGAGGTTATGGGGCCCATTTTTATAGTCTTTGGTATGACACAGCCGGGGGTTTGTACTCACAACCTACCGATCTCAGGGCGGACAGTGCTGTACATTTGAGGAGAATTACCATATTTTCCGGACTATAAGCCACTACTTGTTTCATATGCTTTGAACCCTGCTGCTTATAAAATGGTGGGGCTGATTTATGGATTTTTCTTTGCTAATGGCCATAATATTTTATATTCAACAAATAGTTTTCATAGCGCACCGACAGAGAACCTGAGAAGGTGTGTTATTGTCTGTGCTATGGTGCCATCTTTTGGATGAGTTTGGTCACTGCTGGGTTGAATATCTACAGCATTTCCTTCTGTTTAGTGCCTTGAACCGGAAGTATAAGTGCTGTTTCGTCTTCCTGTCGTCCATAGCGTTTTTACTCGTATGGTTTCTTCATTCATCACTCCAAGCAACATTTGTAAGTTTTACAATATGACTAAAACAATTCCCAATTTCTAAATCGTCTCATGTTTGATGGTAGTGTTTTCATGCATATATGTACGTGCTATCGTAATGTAATCAAACCAGTGTCGTTAGCATTAGCTAATATGCTAACACGTTTACAAGTGTCTGTGTATTAACTTACAATAGAATTATTATTTTTTTTTTTTTCAATTTCACAAAATTATCAGTAAATTCACCAAATTGTACATTGATGACTTGACATGAAATTCTTACATATGGCTCTTTTAAGACAAGTTAGTTTTGCATAATTGGTCCCCTTTCAAATGAACAATGCAACTCCTCCCCTGTTTGCTAACCTTCCTAACCTTTGAAAGTCTTGTCATGGCTGCATCGCTCCAGGGCACTGGTGCATATGAGTGACAAGAAGAAAAGCACTGACTTTTTTTAAATAATATGTTTGGCGCCAAATATTCGTTTGCTTGTATTAATCTCTATACTCTGCGTAAACTAATGAGAAGCAGCGTCCCCTGCAATAGACCTTTGTTTATGCATAATAGGGCAACTTTTTTCCTAAAATGTGTAACTCTGTCAAAAGAAATACACCAAAAACAAAGACTGTCTTTTTTAGACGTATACTTTTTAGACTTATACTGTACTGTAATTCTTCCAACTTCACCTGTTTTGCGCATCATTTGCAACCCTACTACCGGTAAAAGTGAGGTTAGTTAATTTGCTGTCTATCTACAGCACAATAAACTGATGAGCAACATACACATTTTAAATGAGGCGCATTAAATAGAGGTGTTATTCTTGGAGCCAGTTTCCCCCGTGACTTGTAGCTACAGACGTCCACTTGTGTCCATTCCACAGTGACTGACGGACTGCCAGGTCCTGTCAATCAAACAAACTGCCTGTCATGCCCTTGGAGCTGTCTGAGCCAAAATGTTCCTCAAGTGTCCTTAAGGATCCTTTTTTTCTTCACTTGAATAATATATATTATTTTTGTACACTATGTTGAGGACTCATAATCGAGTTTTATTTGTCAAAAATTGGCTGGTCGCGATGACTCCAAGAGCCAATCAGGGATTGAGATGTTCTTGCAAACTCAAGGGAGCAGACAGTGACAGACCGTCATGCAAATTAAAATTGAGCGACATGGTCACCTCTGTACCTCCCAGCACATGCTCCAACTAAATTACTTACTTTGCAAGCTGTAGCCTCACATTTTCAAAAAAAAATTAGAAAAAGTTACTACATTTCATCAAAATATTTGGACGCAATGAAGCATGTGGGAAGATTCAGTGGTCCCCACAGTGAGGTTATTCTTGGACGACCAGGAAAAAAAAAGTGCTACTGGTCCACTGAGCGGGTTCCTGCTCTGACATCTGGTGCCCTGTCTGTGCCAGGATGCCCCTGCTGCACTCAGAAGTGGGTTTCTGGCGCCGCACCTGAATATTCTTATCACTACACTAACCCACACACACACCTAATGGATGCTGCACACTTGACCACATGTTCACACCCGAATTAGAGTAAAAGTGCACACTTGCAAACTCTCTCCGCCAATGCAATTGAACATATGTCCTCATCAAGTCACACCTTACAGCATACACACACACACACACTGCTTCTCTCACCAACTACAAGAGCATATGTCACTCCCCCAAATCCTGAGAGAAGCCTTGTAATTAATCAGACGCTGAGATGCCGGTTGCATGCAGCAAACATTCACACAGCGAAGGAAGCGGAAGACTGCAACAAAACTGCTCTCAAGTGAGGTTAAGGACAAGCGCCGAGAGCCGGGATGAACCACAGCCATTGCAGGCTAAATTATTAAAGGCATTCGTGTTCATAAGTCATCTTGTTGTTGGCTGCGTAAACGCTGTCTTTTACCTGGTATTGTCTTTGATTCGTTGTAGTTTCGATATATCCAATACACACGGACATATGTAACAGTCCAACTATATTTCGCATAAAAGATCGTAGCTTACTGCCAAAGTATCTAAATTTGACATCTTTTCTTACAAAAAAACACCTATAACGCTCTATCCTGTCACGAAAGCACCGCATAAAGCAGGGGTGTCAAACTCGTTTTCATTGAGGGCCACATCGCAGTTATGGCTGAGGGTCCGCTTGTAACCATGATTATATATGACTATTATATGACTGATAACTATTATATGACTGATATTATCGGCCGATAAATGCTTTAAAATGTAATATCGGAAAATATCGGTATCGTTTTTTAATTATCAGTATCAGTATTTTATTAAATCAACATAAAAACACAAGATACACTTACAATTAGTGCGTCAACCCAAAAAACCTCCCTCTCCCCCATATACACTCATTCACACAAAAGGGTTGTTTCTTTCTGTTATTAATATTCTGGTTCCTACATTATATATCAATATATATCAATACAGTCTGCAAGGGATACAGTCTGTGGGCTTTGTACCGAGGATGTCGTTGTGGCTTGTGCAGCCCTTTGAGACACTTGTGATTTAGGGCTATATAAATAAAGATTGATTGATTGATTGTAAGCACACATGATTGTGCGTGCTGCTGGTCCACTAACAGTACTAACTTTAACAGTTAATTTTACGCATTTTCATTAATTACTAGTTTCTATGTAACTGTTTTTATATTATTTTACTTTATTTTTTATTGAAGAATTTTTTTTAAATGTATTTATCTTATTTTATTTGATTATTTTAAAAAAAAAGGACCTTAACTTGCCACCCGATCGCCTCCCTCGGGAGGTGTTTAGGGCACGTCCGACCGGTAGGAGGCCACGGGGAAGACCCAGGACACGTTGGGAAGACTATGTCTCCCGGCTGGCCTGGGAACGCCTCGGGATCCCCCGGGAGGAGCTGGACGAAGTGGCTGGGGAGAGGGAAGTCTGGGCTTCCCTGCTTAGGCTGCTGCCCCCGCGACCCGACCTCGGATAAGCGGAAGAAGATGGATGGATGGACCTTAACTTCACCATACCTGGTTGTCCAAATTAGGCATAATAATGTGTTAATTCCACGACTGTATATATCAGTATCGGTTGATATCGGTATCGGTTGATATCAGTATCGGTAATTAAAGAGTTGGAGAATATCGGATTTCGGCAAAAAGCCATTATCGGACATCCCTAATGACTATAATCGCCTCATATTATGACACAATTGCCTATGCATTTGATTTTTTTTTTTTTTTTTGTACATACAAACTGATGGATAACTTGCTTTAAAATCATTAATTAAGCATTTGTTTTTAATTTAACAAATAAAGTTTAGAATATATGACAACATAATATTGCTTGTTGCATGATCGGATAATATTAAACCTTGAAAGACATACAATTGCATGCAGTACATGCACATTCGCTGTCAAAATTGAAATAATGAATACATTTAGTAAGAAAGATGAAGTGCTTTTTTGACACCTATTATTTCCAGGCTTTTAAAAGCCAGGGGCCGTATTTATCAAGCGTCTTAGAGTGCCATTTTACACTTAAGTCCTGAGAATTTGCGAATTGTAGTCCTACTCTCAAACTTAAGAATAAAAGCTATTTATCAACTTTCTTAAGTCTAAGAATCACTCCTACTCTCCACGATATTTAAGAGACCTTCAGAGGTGTCCTAAGTGGTTAGGAGTTGCCAGCGGGGGATGGCACTGAGGCGAGAGAGACGTGCGCGAACGTTCAGGAAGCGGAAGGATGTCCTGGCTTTGTTTGATGACGAGCAGCTGATCAAACGGTATCGTTTAGACAGAGCGGGTATTATTTTTGTCACAGATTTAATAATTGGTGTCATTTCATCAGCAACATCACACAGTAGAGCTTTCACAGCAGAACTTAAGGTCATCACAATACTTCGATATCTCGCCACTGGGAAAATGAATTGGAAAGAAAAGGAAACATTTATTTTTGATTCATTGCCAATTTTGTTTGTTTGTTTTGTATTATTTTGTAGTTTATTGTCATACATATACACTCCCATTGTCCACTTAAATATTTCTAAGATATTTCTTTATTCTTAGACAAGGGATTCCCTTCCGTGATTGGTCATTTCTATGGACACAGAAATTACGTCACCTAAAATTTCGTTTACGGCACATAGTAATGTCGTAATTCAGCTCTGAGTGTGACACTTAAGATTCAGTCCTACACTTCGCTGAAAGTGTGAGTAAGACGCTTGATAACTAACTTTTAAGTGCAGCTTTCAGCGAAGAATTTCTCTACTCATAAGTCAACTCTTAGCAGACTTTTTAGGAGTAATTCTAAGACGCTTGATTAATACGGCCCCAGATCTGGCCCCCGGGCTTTGAGTTTGACACTCGTGTCCTGAAGGCTTCTTATTTATCATTTAGTTGTTTTTATTTGGGAAATATTCCTGTGAAATTAATGCAAAATCAACATGTAGTATTCTATCTTAAACTGTACTTTTTATACTGGAAACAATCAGTTTCAGGACTACCTTATTCATCCCATTGGAAATAGTGGAATTGAACATTATAATTTTGCACAAAAGTGTAAAAATAAGTGAACCATCGTTTGCAAAATAAAAAAATCTATTGACTCGATGCAGGGTGTAATGCGTTACATCACAGGTGCGCTTTAGCTATGTCAGCTTATTAAGATATCACGTAAGAGTAAAAAAAAGTTAACCACTGTTAATAATATCTATTATTATTTACTTACTTATTATTTAGTATAAGTAGGTTAAAGATAAATTATATGAGATTATACACATTTAAGTCCTTATGTCTCTAAACCTCCAGTGTTTATTCCTATCTATTATGTCCTTTTTTTTCTCAACACCCTGTGATGAGGGGGATTCTTACTTGGTAATTTAGTTTCGCTTAAAAGTAAAATAAAAAGCATAAATAACAGATTTTTTTTTGTGTGTGTGTATGTAGAGATTTCACAAAAGCTTGGGTCAAATGAGTTTTCCAATATATACTGAATTGTCATTTCATTCCTACTGAGTACA
This sequence comes from Nerophis lumbriciformis, assembly GCF_033978685.3. Lineage (NCBI taxonomy): Eukaryota > Metazoa > Chordata > Actinopteri > Syngnathiformes > Syngnathidae > Nerophis > Nerophis lumbriciformis. The sequence continues at coordinate 16,020,900 of NC_084555.2, read as the reverse complement.
ATACACAGCCGGCCAGCAATCCATTTCCCAGTTAATAATTAAAAGTAGTTTTATAAAGTCCTTTTTCGCTGATAGCCAAACACTTGTCGGACACTTCAAAACTTTTTTTGTTTTAATCGCACTTAGACTGAATATGTAAGCAGGCAATGCAGGCTTAATTAGAGAGACACTTATCTCAAGTGCTGAAACATTGAGATGACACTTTCTCCTTTCAGGATTACTTTAATTATTGTAATTTGGTTGCAATTATGTGCCGGGATAAAAGTGCCGCTCCATCGCTCTTGAGGGTGATTCCCTTTATGTGAAAACCTTTTTAATACGATTTCAAATATCCAATGTGTTGTGGGGTAGTGGGACCCTTCTCTGTTGTTTTTTTTGCATTTAATAGTTTCTCAACTTTGGCTGCCCTCACATAAAAGGTTGATATCTTGCAGGTGTGCTCAAAAAAATCAATTCACATCAAAATTGCCATTTTTATTTATTCCGATCATTTCATAATTTCTGAGACTCGATTTAAAAAAAATATTTTTTTTTTCTTTTTTAAAGAAACATTTTGGATCAAAAATGTTAAAACTAGTATTGATATTATTGTTGCTTGTATACATATTTGGTTTTCCTTTATTTTTAAGTATTGTATATAATACGGATTGTATTTGTACGTCTTCTCAATTGCTTTATAAAATGTCTATCCTTAGTATTGTACTGCTGGGATTGGGTTGGATTTCGGGTTGCTCTATTTTCCTTCATTAGATTGATTAACATTCTGTGATTTTTTTTAAATAAATCTAAAAAACAGCTTTTTAGCTTTTGTAACCTGTAACCTGTTTTGAAAAAGTTTTATTATAATTGATATACCAAATAATAGATGACAAGAATCGTGTTGAATCGAGAATCAATTCTGAATTCAACCCTCACCCCAAGAATGGAATCGTGAGGTGTCCAAAGTTGTTACACACCTTGTGTTCTCTCACTTTCATCCCACCACAGTACATGTTGAATTTTATGTTTTCCCAATAAACATCAGCAATCTAGCAGCACTTATGCATCACCAGACCATGACTGCAGGCAAGACACACTTATCTTGCTACCCGCTCGTGTTTCCAGCTATGTCCTGGTATTAAACATACACAAAAATGTGTGTCCTGTGATCCTCACACTCATTTATACAGCGATGACAGTACCCTTCTGATTATTTTCGTGCGTGTTGATATGTTTTGGTCAAGCATTGTCATTCCTTCGTCCCACTTGTGTTAGGCAGCACTGACTAATGCATGAATCAGTCGTGGTACCCTCGCTCTACAACCACTGAATCCTCCCTGAGAGGCTTAAATGTCTAACACCAAACAGGCCATACACTGCTAAGGAGTGCAGGTGACAATAGAAGAAGTTTGTGTGTGTTGCAAGTTTCTGTGTCTGCGCGCGTAAATGGAAAGAAGGTCTTGCAGCATTCTTTTGCTCGGAAATCCTTCAAGCTAAAGTCCTCCATTGTGCAAGTAGGCTGTGGTTGACGGATTAGTCTAATTGGTCTGAAACAAGAGAAACGCTTTGTTCCATTTTGAATCATTTTCATGCAATAAAAGCCTGCACACCTCCTTGATGGACCTTTGCTTCATCACTCGCTCCTCATAGAGAGAAAGAGTTGGATTAACATTTAAATTTGTCACCTGTACTTCCTGATATTGTGATATTTCTGCAGTGCGGCGCATTTTCGCTGATCACGCTGCTGTCTCTGTGTGCTCGGACCCCTTAAAGGCACAAAGATGATTATAAATAGCAGCACAGCATTGTAAGAGGGTCAGAGATGACCTTTGAATCGATGGCAAGATAGTGAAAGCCTTGAGCACACTTGATAGTTTAGTAGAGAAATATACAGTATCTCTTAATTAATGATGCATAATTTATTTTGGTTTTGTCTCTCGGACTATTATGGCTCGGAACTTCAGTCAACGTGATGCTTTCAGGGCTTGATTTAATGAGTTTGCTATAGAATCATTTGTTAGCCCTTTGGGATATTGAGCCAGACATTCTTATATAACATTTTTTGCCTCTAACCTCACAAATGCTTGTTGGATGAATTACAAAAGACTCACCATTGAACTCTTTCATTTTCACTTTCTGTAGGTGACTAAACCATGTGTCTCAATCTTGTTGTCCATATATGGCGCCTATAAAGTGTCATTTTCCATTGGCCAATCCATATATTGTATATAGTCACCCTAAAAAAACAGAACCCACAAATCTTTAAATAAATCTGTTATTTTAGGGTATACAAGTTGACTTAGGGATGACTATTGCTCCAATATTTCATGCACAACCATGGAAAAGTCATTTGGCGTGGAGGTCTATATCTCCAACAAATCATACACTGTAGTGCAAGCAAAAGTTCGGAGAAGGCTTCTGTGTCGACATGCTCCATCAAAAAGCAGAATTTTTTTACAGGGTTCGGAAGTTCAGAGAGTATGGGACTGTGCAAAATCGTATGTATAAAATCAGAGTAATTGACAATTTTGCGCGACGTATGCAAGTTTGCCTCTAACACCGCGGAGCTCATTTGGAGTATATTTTGGAAAGAACATGACTTTTATGGAAAGTGACCAAGATAACTGAAACTTTGGGAAATGATTGTACACAGACTGAAATTCTGTTTTTTGCGGTCACCCTGTTACCACCAGGTCATTTTTCTGGCTGCAGTATTTGTACTTCACGCTCTATCCTGCTGCCGTAGTGAATTTGTTTGCCTTTATACATCTATTCACTTGGCTCTTAACCAATACTCCATTGTTGTTGTTTATTAGCGTGCCTTGTTCCCACTGATCCATTCAATGTTCTGTAGTTTTCATAATTTCCTGACCTTAGCCAAGCTGGTCCAGCATACCTTATATCAAGACCCTGGCCTTTTAGACATCTATGGAAACCATCCAAAGAGGACAAAATTGGGTTTTTATCCTTTCCTGGCTCTATTGCGGGGGATTAGTCACATGCCCTCTTCTTCGCCACTGTTACTTTGAAAGCAGCTTGTGTCTTTACACTGATCTTTTTATCAGATTTGTCTACTCAGGCAATGTATGACTTTTTATAGTCATGCTAAAATTCCACTGGCTGACTCCAGTGAAGCTATCTTTGCTTCCCATTTGTCGTCCCAAAATGTTCCCCTTTCCGGGCTTGTTGTTTGTCCAATACTTATTTGCTCATTGACATACTTCCATCCTTATCCCTGATGCACGGGCCTACTCGTTGACCCGAGGATTACAGTTTGAGCCTGAGCTTAATTGTTCAAAATAATGCCTCACTGTTGAGATTTTTTGGTGCATAAACAGACTTAGGTATTGTCTTTCACAGAGGAGGACATTTGTCTTTATTTTTAATGTGCTGCCCCTTTTAGCTCACTGGACTATCAGTCTGTAATATCAGTCTGTAATATATATCAAACAACCATGTGAACTCTGCGGTGTAATTAGTGCCCGCCAATTGTGCATAAATCACAATGCTGAGGTTGACTGTTTTTTGCTGTTTCTTAAGCAGTGGGTTCGGTTACAGGTTTTAGGAAGTTCTGGAACCAGGAGGCCCCATTTCAAGGCCACACATAAGTTTAATCAACATTTCAGCAAACCATGGCGTCCTAAATCCTGCTCACGAGAAGCTGCTTACTTAAGGCGCTCTCTCTTTATCGGCCTGTTGTGTTTCTCATTAGCGTGTGGTTAGCATGGGGATGCACAGGTCCAGCCTAGTATAAGAGAGCTCGACTCTGCCACAAATGTATATGGAAAGCAGACATCACCACAAGTCGAAAGTTGGCACAGCCATGACCAGAATGAAGTGAGCACATTACTCGAAGCATTTGATTCAAATCAAGGAAATTTGCCTCGATTTTTGTGGAGACAAATAACACGACATCATTTCAAGTAAAAACATATTTGTATTGTTGGGTTGGTAGAGGCCATGCTGCTTTAGATTTAACATTAACCTTCTTAAGCATCAAAACCACAGCTTATTTTGCCCATATGTCCACTGTTTTCCCAGAGAGGGCCTGCCTTGGTTTATCCACACACTTGGCAGACACAGTACCAGGCGCTATGAGTCTGCCCGCCAGTGGAATGTGCGGACCTCAGGCCTGGTTAACTTCTTCACCCACGCACTGTTGCATCGGTCGCCTTTGACATTGACACTCTTGAGTTGCTCAAGCACAATGCGCATAAGGCTTTGTCTGTTCTGCGGGCATCGCTCTCTCACTTTGGGTCCCTTTATGGAAATGTTTGGCTGCGGCACCACCTCTTTGTGTGCGCATGTTGTTGTCTCTAAGCACAGAGGGCAGCTGTAAAGAAAAGTCAAGTGGCACATTCATGCTTCCAGCTTCCAACGAGAGGATGGAAGGCATAGAGAGATGGATTCTGCTGCATTCCCGGCAGCGTGTGGGAGGCTGAGAGGAGAAGAAAGGCTATACTCCAGTCGGCTTTTGGACCTATTAGCATTTGGATAAGCCCTGAAAGCTCCCAGTGGCCGCACCACACAGTGAGCAGTAGGGCCTAAGCGCCTGTACTGCTGTGTTTATAAGCTAGGTCCTGTCAATGGGCCCATTGTGCAGGCATTGCTACTGGGATGCACCATGGCCTGTATGTAACTTGTCGCCAGTTTGCTTAAAAGTATCAATCCCCACTTCCTTGGCACTCACAACTGAAGCACCCCCCTTGTCATTTGGCAAATTGGTTGCTGATTAGAATGCCTTTGTTCCTTTGTTTGTCGGCTGTGAGCACGACTCACTGAAGTGACTTGTGTCAATTGCTTCAAGCCAACTTGCCAAAGCTATCAAGTCATCATTAGTTGTCTGCAAAAGATTGTATGTGGTTGAAGCCACTAATCATTTATTGTCATGCAATTCCTGTACTTCCTCTCCTTTTGGCTTTGATTTTTTTTCCATGATCAAGCATGCACCTCTTCTGTCCATAGCAATGAACGTAGGCATTCTTTGCCGGTCAGCTGGGACTATCACAAATTGACCTCTGACTTTTCCCTTTTCTCCCATATTCTTTCCATCAATCAGGGTTTAACCCGCTGATGAATGCCCTTGATTTGGTATCTTCACAAGCATGTTTCTTATCTTTGGATGAAATGTGATTCTCTATTTCCAAAGATAAGACTGCTGCTTCAAAATAAAATATGTGAACATTTGTGGCTAATATCCCGCTAATAAATGGTTTGATTGTTTGTGGCCGCACCACAAAGAGAGAGAGAGATAGTAGCTGGCTCCTGTTGGTCTGTGTCTACAGTAACACTAATAAACATCAGTAAGCCCACTGGAAATGTGGGAAAACATGGACTTTTTGCCGTATGAACATGGGTTAGTACAGTTCATGGGAAACAGTAACCAAATATGAGCTCAAATTATTATATTGACAGTTTAATTTCCCTGTCCTAGCAGTCCACTAGTCTACAGGGGATATTGCACTGTAACTTTTTAATCAGAACGTATGTTTATGCACCTAATATTCACACTTTAGTCCTGTTTTACATACTAGATGTGCTAAGCTGCTGCTTGGTTGACTTACATTTTTAATGGGAGAAACACTGAGAAGGCTCTGTCTTCAAGAGCCCAGCTGTGTGTCCTCAATTGTTCATAGTGCCTATTTTTATTATATAGCTGTCTCTGTATCAGTGTTTTAGTGTGGATAATTCAGAAACCATGTCTTTTAGTTGGCTAACAAAGTTTTGATTGTTTAAAACTAAAACACTCAGGATGAACACATTCATTCTTCCTGCCTGTGACGAAATTGATATGGAAACAATGAAAAAGGCTGTTGAAAAGATTTCAGAACCTTTAACGTACACCAGTAACCCATCATTTAAACAATTCCAAAACAAAATGAAAATAGCAACATTTCTACCATGTTTTGGTGCTTTTGCAAACAGCTACAATTATGTACAAAGCAAACTATAACCTGCTACCCAAGAATGTACAACAATTCTTCTCAACAAATGAGTAGAAATATAACTTTGAGGACAATTTAATTTATACCATCAGTATGCACATACAACACTTAAGACCTTAAGCATATCAATTCGTGGAATTAAATTATAGAATGGATTAAGCAAAGAAACAATGTACTAATATGATCAACTTTAAGAACTTTAAGCTCAAAGTGGAGGAAGAGGAAGAAGAGTTGTGAAAAACATATTTAACCTTATTAAGAAATGAGAAAATCTAAATAATCTCATAATGTGAACTATAAATGATTCAACTATTTATTTATGAGAACTTGATTTATTGTAATTTAGTTGTTTAATGATCCATCCATCCATCCATTTGCTACCGCTTATTCCCTTCGGGGTCGCGGGGGGCGCTGGAGCCTAGCTCAGCTACAATCGGGCGGAAGGCGGGGTACACCCTGGACAAGTCGCCACCTCATCGCAAGGCCAACACAGATAGACAGACAACATTCACACTCACATTCACACATTCTATGTATTTATTTACTGATTTATTTATTCATTTTAGTGCTGCAGAATGAGTATTAACAAATGTGTTAGTAATTGCTATGATAAAATAGGGCAAGGATTAAATAAGGTCTGCCTCTTCCTATTTCTTTTCAGACATGTTGTAATGCAAAACTGTAATCACCTGATGTATCATATTGTAATTGTATGTATGTTTGTAATGAACTAATACCATAACCCTAACTTCTCTCTAAGAATGTCCCTTACTTAACTTAAACATCCTCCTTCACTTGAATGTCTTGCCAGACTTGCACATTTGGTTAGAGACGTCATGCAACCACAAGGTCGCAGGTTTGTGCCCTGCAACAGCAGATGAGTCCATCACCAGCCATCTGTCCTGTCAGAATGCCCTTGAACAGTCAGGTGGACACCTACCTTCCCGCTGGATTGTAGAAGCAATGAAAAGTCGGAAGTGAAAATTACTTGACTTGCGTGTGCTGTCCCCCCATCAATCCACTATTAGGCATTCACTGCTTTGAAATTCCTCCAGGCTGATAGAGCCATTTTCACCAGTGCGTTAACTGCATTACGGTTTCTGAGAGTTGGATTATTTGCTAACAGTGTGTTGTATTGAGCCCTCGCCAGATGCTGACCTCCCCCTGACTTTGCGAAAGTCCTGCAGAAATGGTAGCGATCATTGAGTAAAGTCACATATAGGCCAGTCTGTGTTCACTTGCAAAACCAGATAAAGCATTGGGAAAAACCCAACGTATTTGTGTCTGTGTGCCCAGCTAAGCGTAACTTATCATACAGAATGGGTGATATGTGGAAATTAATATTGGTTCTCAAGTGGGGCTGCACTATGAATCAAATGTTAATTACGTACACTATTTTGGGTGCTACGATTACATTAGGATGATTGTCTGTGATACAAACCCTGTTTCCAAATGAGTTGGGAAATTGTGTTAGATGTAAATATAAACGGAATACAATGATTTGCAAATCATTTTCAACCCATATTCAATTGAATGCACTACAAAGACAAAATATATGATGTTCAAACTCATAAACTTTTTTTTTTTTTTGCAAATAATAATTAACTTAGAATTTCATGGCTGCAACATGTGCCAAAGTAGTTGGGAAAGGGCATGTTCACCACTATGTTACATCACCTTTTCTTTTAACAAGACTCAATAAACGATTGGGAACTGAGGAAACTAATTGTTGAAGCTTTGAAAGTGGAATTCTTTCCCATTCTTGTTTTATGTAGAGCTTCAGTCGTTCAACAGTCCGGGGTCTCCGCTGTCGTATTTTACGCTTCATAATGCGCCACACATTTTCGATAGGAGACAGGTCTGGACTGCAGGCGGCCAGGAAAGTACCCGCACTCTTTTTTTACGAAGCCACGCTGTTGTAACACGTGCTGAATGTGGCATGACATTGTCTTGCTGAAATAAGCAGGGGCGTCCATGAAAAAGACGATGCTTAGATGGTAGCATATGTTGTTCCAAAACCTGTATGTACCTTTCAGCATTATTGGTGCCTTCACAGATGTGTAAGTTACAAATGCCTTGGGCACTAATGCACCCCCATACCATCACAGATGCTGGCTTTTGAACTTTGCGTCGATAACAGTCTGGATGGTTCGCTTCCCCTTTGGTCCGGATGACACGATGTCGAATATTTCCAAAAACAATTTGAAATGTGGACTCGTCAGACCACAGAACACTTTTCCACTTTGCATGAGTCCATCTTAGATAATCTCGGGCCCAGAGAAGCCGGCGGCGTTTCTGGATGTTGTTGATAAATGGCTTTCGCTTTGCATAGTAGAGCTTTAACTTGCACTTACAGATGTAGCGACGAACTGAAGTGTTCCTGAGCCCATGTGGTGATATCCTTCAGAGATTGATGTCGGTTTTTCATACAGTGCCGTCTGAGGGATCGAAGGTCACGGTCAATCAATGTTGGTTTCCGTCCATGCCACTTACGTGGAGTGATTTTTCCAGATTCTCTGAACCTTTTGATGATATTATGGACCGTAGATGTTGAAATCCCTAAATTTCTTGCAATTGCACTTTGAGAAACGTTGTTCTTAATCTGTTTGACTATTTGCTCACGCAGTTGTGGACAAAGGGTTGTACCTACCCCCATCCTTTCTTGTGAAATACTGAGTATTTTTTGGGAAACTGTTTTTATGTCCAATCATGGCACCCACCTGTTCCCAATTTGCCTGCACACCTGTGGTATGTTCCAAATAAGTGTTTGATGAGCATTACTCAACTTTATCAGTATTTATTGCCACCTTTCCCAACTTCTTTGTCACGTGTTGCTGGCATCAAATTCTAAAGTTAATGATTATTTGCAAAAAAAAAAAAGTTAATCAGTTTGAACATCAAATATGTTGTCTTTGTAGCATATTCAACTGAATATGGGTTAAAAATGATTTGCAAATCATTGTATTCCATTTATATTTACATCTAACACAATTTCCCAACTCATATGGAAACGGGGTTTGTATTAACATTTAAAAAGCAGCCTCTGTTGCATATCAAATCAATCACTTTGACAGACAAAAGCAACAGTGGCTCATCGTGAAACAGCTCTACCAAAGCTTAAGGTCCTTGTGTATGGGCACAGAGCTCCACGACCACCCCAACCACCTCGCATTAATGAAACTTTTTCCGGGTTGCTGCAACCTGTCGCCTCATTTTTCACCGCTGTTAATTCCCGGAAATTGCCCTCGTTTCCCGACATTCCGACCTAATTACAAATCTTCCAGATTCTGACAGTATTGTATTGATATGAAATGCTCATGTTTGTCAATCAAATTGTGAAACTAATAAATCAACATTGTGTCAGAGCGTGTCAGAATAAATGGTAAATTGATTTTACTTGTATGGCGCTTTTCTACCTTGGATGTACTCAAAGCGCTTTGACAGTATTACCAAATTCGCCTACTGATGACACGACATTATATTTATCGTCCGGTCATTCTTTAATTCATTAATTTACATTTTACTTGCGCTTTTTCACTCAAAACGAGGCCACCAATGGATCCTGGAAACCTACGTACAGCGTGTATTCTGTTATTAGGATGGGGCGGCCCTGACGAGGTTGAAGTGTGTAAAGATAGAAATGTACGTACTGAGCTCCAAATGAGTGATGGAGGCACTGATTAGGCAAAGGCCTGTTCCTTGCTGGAGTCTTCACATGGATCTGATAAGAGTGGCACGTTGGGCTGATGAACGACACTGTCAGAAGTCACTCTCAATTTCATATTTTCATGTCTAAACAAATGAACACACTTATTTGTACTGACTAACATTGTTACAGATGCAACATTTACCACTGATTTACAGTTTGCTTTTAAATTGTTATTCCTGCCACATAAATTGTTATTTCCACTTGTAAATGAGCCTTTAAAACTTTATAAAATTGCCACATGAACTCTTTTCATTTTAAACTGTTCATAGGGAACTGTTGTGCTACGGCATAAACAAAAAATAAAGTATGATAGTCTCTCAGAACATCGTGTTTATGTAGGGCCTGTGATAACAAACATCATGTTAACCGTAGCTTCCGTCTGCCGCTTGCTGAATTGCCCTGATTGTCATCTCCTTAGGTTTCCTCCTCTGCTCACTGAAGATAACATCCCTCACTCTATCTGTCCTCGAACATCCCCTCCTTTTGCTATCTTGTCTTCTCTAAATCTGGTTATTGTGCCCCTCTGATGATGATGATGATGATGATGATGACCGTTGATTATCTCTTCTATCTTAACAGTACTGCTTTTTATTTCCTTTTCATTTTTCAACAGACTTTCGTGTTTTGTTTATCTCCCCCCAGTCAGAATTTCTCATTAAACCATACGAAAGTATGTTTATGGTACTTCATTATTATCCGTTTTTTAGGCTTCCTTGTAAATAATGAATATATCTGAGTTTTCAATATTGAGTTTCTCTTTGGAAGTTTGCAATGGTTTGTTGTCTGTATAATGTAGTGCATACTTGTCTGCAATTTTAATTGAACATACAGTAATCAAACATCCCTTTCTGCCCTGAAGGCTGTCCAAGAACATTCCCACTACCAAGGACGTGGAGCCGCTGCTGGAGATTGACGGGGACATCCGCAGCTTTGAGGTTTTCCTCTCCTCCAGAACGCCAGTCCTGACTGCCAGGGATGTGGAGATGTTCCTGCCTTGCACCGTTAACCTGGACCCCAAACTCAGAGAAATAATAGCAGGTATGATTCATTCAGGTCATGAATCGCAATTTTTAACGATTCTTAATCGATCCAAAACTTTTTTTAATTTATTTATAAAAAGCAATTTTTTTTATTTTTTTTAAATCTGTCCTATCCAGCCACTCAGGCAAATCATATTGTTGTTATATCTGCTGTATTTATTTACTTTAGAAAAGACAAGTGTTGGATACTTCTCTTGTTGCATTATATGTATTTGACTTCATTAAATGTTTGGGTATCCATCCATCCCATCCATTTTCTACCGCTTATTCCCTTTGGGGTCGCGGGGGGAACTGGAGCCTATCTCAGCTACAATCGGGCGGAAGGCGGGGTACACCCTGGACAAGTCGCCACCTCATCGCAGGGCCAACACAGATAGACAGACAACATTCACACTCACATCCACACACTAGGGCCAATTTAGTGTTGCCAATCAACTTATCCCCAGGTGCATGTCTTTTGGAAGTGGGAGGAAGCCGGAGTACCCGGAGGGAACCCACGCAGTCACGGGGAGAACATGCAAACTCCACACAGAAAGATCCCGAGCCCGGGATTGAACCCAAGACTACTCAGGACCTTCGTATTGTGAGGCAGATGCACTAACCCCTCTGCCACCGTGAAGCCCATGTTTGGGTATAATTTTTTTTAAAACAAAACCCGTTTTCTTTTAAGTAATATAAAAATTTATCACAGCTGTTAATCTATTTCATAGAACAATGAAGTTATTCATAGAACTGGCACCCAATGTTATTAAAAAGTATTGATTTTGAATAGAGAATCGATTCTGAATCGAATCGTTACCCCCAAAAATCATGTGGTACCCAAAGATTTGCAGCCCTATTATATACTGTAGATCAGGGGTGGGCAATTAATTTTCTCAACAAAAAATATTATGTAGGATCAACAGGCTGAATTAAGTTATGTTTAATATCAATATTTGATTGGTAAACATAAATGTGATGATTAAGCAACAAAAAAAAAAGCTTGGCAAAGACAGTATTTTTATTATTATATTAATTAAAGGGGAGCTGCACTTAAAAAAAATGCCTATCATTCACAATCCATATGTAAGACAAGAACACATTTGATTTTCTTTTTTTATGCATTGTCACATGTAATATATGGCAAGTACCAGGTGGCTAACAATGCAGCTAATGGGAGTGCAGCTGGGATAGGCTCTAGCACCCCCTGCCACCCCGAAAGGGACAAGCGGTAGAAAAATGGATAGATGGGAGTACTCTATTGCGACCACAAAGCCCTCTTAAAAAACATCCAAAAACCGTGATCTGAATATTAACTAAGTACTAATGATATTGTTATTATAAGCGCTAACACAGACAATCAATTTTTTTTAGCAGCGCTATGATCACAGAGAGCTAATTAGCTTGTGCTGCTATAGACATACTGAACCGGTGAACTGCTAATGCTGCATCACCTCTAAGTAGTAAATGTTAATTCTAGATAACTCATACCACTTACTTGTATCGTAGAAAGATGTGGCCATAAACCGAAAAGTGGTCAACTTTGAGATCCAACTCAGACCCGAAGATGGCGAAAAAGAAACGAAAAGACGCTTTGCGGCAACTTTTTAGTTTTAACCCTTTGTGAGGATTATGATTAATTCTTCATCTAAATGGGAAGATATGAACATTCCGTCAGTCGGCATCCTAGTGAGAGTAGACATTGTACAGTTAAGGATTGTTTTATTAGGTTGGTAGTTTGTATTTCTTCTTCAGCACTTAGCAATACTGCTGCAAGATGCTTAGGGTTTCTCTAAAACGGGATCTGTTTATCAAACAGCTTCTAAAACTTGTAGATTCAGGCAAAAAAAATTCAGTTTCTAGATCATATTTTTTGTCCCAAATTCGTCTTTGTTGTCTCTCACGAAGTATGCCATGAATAGTAGTGTTGTTTTTTGTTGAAGGGACAAGCAAACGTTGTGATGCGTTCGTGAAATTAATGCGCCGCTGTATGCTTAAAATGATTAAAAAACTTAAATATGACATGTTGTTATAAATGTACCTGTTACTACTAGAGATATCCGATAATATCAGACTGCCGATATTATCAGCCGATAAATGCTTTAAAATGTAATATCGGAAAATATTGGTTTCGGTTTCAATATTATCGGTTTCAAAAAGTAAAATGTATGACTTTTTAAAACGCTGCTTTGTACACGGACGTAGGGAAAAGTACGGCGCGCCATAAACCCTAAAGGCACTGCCTTTGCGTGCCGGCCTAGTCACATAATATCTACGGCTTTTCGCACACACAAGTGAATGCAATGCATACTTGATCAACAGACATACAGGTCACACTGAGGGTGGCCGTATAAACAACTTTAACACTGTTACAAATATGCACCACACTGTGAACCCACACCAAACAAGAATGACAAACACATTTCGGGAGAACATCCACACCGTAACACAACATTACCACAACAGAACAAATACCCAGAACCCCTTGCAGCACTAACTCTTCCGGGACGCTACAATATACACCCCCCCCACACCTCAACCCCGCCCACCTCAACCTCCTCATGCTCTCTCAGGGAGAGCATGTCCCAAATTCCAAGCTGCTGTTTTGAAGCATGTTAAAAAAAATAATGCACTTTGTGACTTCAATAATAAATATGGCAGTGCCATGTTGGCATTTTTTTCCATAACTTGAGTTGATTTATTTTGGAAAACCTTGTTACATTGTTTAATGCATCCAGCGGGGCATCACAACAAAATTAGGCATAATAATGTGTTAATTACACGACTGTATATATCGGTATCGGTTGATATCGGTATCGGTAATTAAGAGTTGGACAATATCGGCAAAAAAGCCATTATCGGACATCTCTAGTTACTATATTACATATATACTTACAGCGTGTATATATAATATTTAATCTAGGTTTTTGGATGTATTTTACAGGCAGAATAGAGCGACTAATATTGGCTCCATTGTTAGCTGACTTTTGCTAGCATTTCTTTACGAGATAGAATGCATGAAAAAAGAGAAAAACATCTGTTTTTGTCTCACATAAAGATTGTGAATGATAGAAATCATAAACAAAAGTGCAGTTCCACTTTAATAAATGTGCATATTAAAAAACTTAACTTGCCAAAATGTATTGAGCCAAGAAGGAAGCAAAGTAAAATGTTGTTCTGTTTGTTAGTACAGTTAAAGTCGTAGCATTTTCACGTGTTAAAGAAGACCTAGGCTACAGTAAATACAGCCCGCAGGGCCCACTTTGGGCACATCTGATCTAGAGGAACTAAAGGTTGTTAAAGGTTTTTGTTGGTTAACCTGAGAAAAGATTATTACCGTTTCCAGAGGAGATCAGTGAGGCAGGGCTCCTGCCCGATAGAACTTGTCGAAGCTACATCTCTGAACTGAGGCGACACGTGCCTAATTCTCCACGAAGTCCGCCAGAGAACTCGGTGACACAGAGAACTCCGTTGCCTTGTCCTAGCCTCGAATTGTCGAATCTTTGACTATTCCAAAACACCCCTACTTTTCATATCAATATGCATGTATACCTGTGTGTAAATGAAACAAAGTGTTTTCCCTCAATTGCTGCAGCAAATTCAAGCGTTATAAAGTGACGTAATACTGCACTGCGTAACACTATTGCAACTGTTTTAAGATATGAGCCAGAGAGGCGGCGTACTCTGTATGCCGTGCGTCAGCATCCATTCGACTCATTGGAGAGTGTCAGTGATGCCTGGAGTGAAGTTGCTACATCCATGCTACGCAGGAAAAACACATACACACACACCACGTCTGTCCTATTGAGCCAGTGCTGAGTCACGCAGTCGACCCCCCTAAAGAAACTCCTAGAATTATTCAGGTGAAACATGTTCTTTTGCTGTTTTCACCTTCTTATTGGAAGGTCATCTCCTTCCCTCCTCGCCATCTGAGGTCAGCCAGTACTTGGTGCCCACTGTCTGTGTCCAGCCAGTGGGCAGCGCCGTCAGTGATACACGCCCTTAGCCTGACTCACATCATAAGGCCCCCATTGTGTTCACAGGCTGCTTTGGGTCTCACTCAGTGTGTCATTCAGCTGCCACTTGTATAACCAGGAGACATTCTGGTCCCTTCTGTTTATGGGTTCTACTTTTCTTGCCAGCCACACAGAGCCGCTCTGTTCCTGTCGCCGGCCTTGTTTAGCTTCACTTTGGGAGGTTCTGCCGAATCTCTTACTCAGCACTGCTCGGTTTGATTTGGGGAAAACAATCGTGGCACAGTTCTGTTGTGTGTGCCTATGAGTTCCCATGGGCTTCGGTTTGCTTACATGGTTGCATTTATTTGCCTGGAACTCCTTGTGCCAAAATCATCTTCTCATGGCTGGCATATCACTGAAAAACCCCCAATGTCTACAGGCTGCTGCTTTGTCAGCAAATTAAATTGTAAGAATCAAAACTGCGAAGTTCTTTTCAAACATCTGCCACATTTCAATCATTTAATTCACTCTTTTTACCAGAATCATTATTCTCTATTCATTTACCGCCGCCTAAACTCGACGCAGATGATGAAATAAAACTGAATTATTGACGCGTGGGTACCATCTGAGGGGCCTTTTATAGGCGTCGTCAGTGTTACTATCATCAGCGTCAAACTAACAATTCCCTCTCTCTTCCTCTCTACCCTCGTGATTCTCTCCTCTTCTTAGATGTCCGTGCTGCCAGAGAGCAGATGCACGTGGGAGGGGTTACGTATCCCACTATGCCCTTGCAGGAAGCAGTGCCTCGTCCGCAGCCAGGATACGGCCACCACACGGTGGCTTGTTCGCCGGCAGGCTCCTTCGCCGGATCCTTGCCTCCTCAGCCTCACAGTGCCTACTTCAGTGGGATGACTGGTCCTCAGCACCCCTTCTACAACCGGGTAAGGCAGGAAGGAGCAATTTTGTCAGTCAGATCCTTAAAAGATCCTGACTGTGACTCACGTTTCTTACAATCACTAACAACACGTCAAGTTTTAGCTTCATATCCCCCTTACAATATAGTGACCCTTGACACTTTGCAGGTCACATGACCAGTTTGCTCTATTAGTACTCAAAAACATTGGAAAAGCGGTAGGAATAAATATGCTCTGGTTCTTCCTACTGCTTTTCGAACATATGAAAAAAAAACTGGAGATTGTGATGTATCATGTTGTAATCCATGTTCAAAGTTAACTCAAACCTAAACTCAAATTTAAAAAACAGGATGACATGACCTGTTACTTGAATGAGAATATACAATATATATATTTAAAAAAAAAAATAAATAAATAAAATATATATATATATATATATATATATATATATATATATATACACAGTATATATATACAGTATATATATATATATATAAAAAAAAAAAAAAAAATATATATATATATATATATATATATATATATATATATATATAAATATATACAGTATATATATATACAGTGTGTATATATACAGTATATATATATATATATATATAAAAAATATATATATATATGTATATATATTGATGTTTTATTTGTTGGCTAGGCTGATATTGATTGATTAAGACACACACACGTTACAACTGAATCAACAGCCAACTAGTTTACTGCAATTATTCAACAATAAAATGAAATAAATCCCGAGCAATTATTCCATTATTATGCCCATCCCTATTGTTTGCCTTAGCTCCCACCTTGTATGATTTCATTTTATGTTGACCTCCTCTCCCTCCTGCCTCCTTAGCCTTATTTCCCCCATCATGTGTATCACCCGCCAAGGCATTACTTCCATCATGTCCCCTCATCCTTGCGCCCTTCCATTAAGCATCCTGGTCAGCCAAAGGACAACACCAGTGGACTTGTAAGTAGAACATATCATTCAAATACTCCTGTGTGTTAATAAAATGAGCGTTATAAGTCATGTGATTGGTTGGGGAGAGGAAGATGAATACACAGTAATTTCTATAATTATTACCGTGGTACCTCAACTTAAGAGTGCCCCAATGAAAGAGTGTTTTGAAATAGTAGCACTCTCTCCGCTAATTGTTATGCTTTAAGTTGCAAGCACAAATGTTTGTTATAAGCATCCCGAATGCCACAGTAAACATCTGTTCTTACTTGCTAGCATTAGCTTACAGCTAAAGATCAACATTACGGTACTTTGTTTTTTGACCATGGGGAGGAAAAAGTGAACGCGACGGACAGTGCTGGTAAGAAGCGTATATTAACTGAATTAAAAAAAAAAAATCATCAAAGACATGAGTGAGTCACCAACTTAGCGAAGCAATTTGAGCATATAACTGTGAGTCTGCACCATACTGAAGCAAAATGAGTCTCGTACCAGGCAAGACTGTTAAATTAATATCCAAACAGCAGGAATGTATCCACGAAAATATGGGGAAGCTGCTGATGGTATGTTTGACAGAAAAGCAGCTTGGAAGAGATAGGATAGACTTTTAAGAATAATATTACTTCATAAAACTAATGTAGTTCTATATTGTATTGTATTGTTTTTGTAAAATATTTCTTATCTAAAAATGTGTTTTTTAAAGGCATGTTACATATTAAATTGTGCTGTTTTGCACCAATTACATTTATTTCTAATCATTTCAATGGGAGATATTGATTTGAGATACTAGTGTTTTGAGTTAAGATCTCTGTCACAGCACCAATTAAGCTTGTAAGTTGAGGTACTACTGTATGTATATTTATTTGACTTTTCACAACACAGTACAGATTAGCTCAACTTTCCACTTCCAAATCACACCTGCAAAATCTTGCACTGAACCCATGGATTTTAGCAATAGATGCTAACGGGGAATAAGGGATCAACAAGAGTCTCTGTATTTAGTTCTGAACATTTTTGTCACCTAAAGGGATACATTTTATCCAAGAGGAGAATGATGGTGACAATGAAAAGGGCTCTTGCAGCAAAGTGGAGACCGTGAAGTATATAGTAATGCTACAGTTTCCATACCTATGGCATACCAATTGGGAAAGTCAACATTAGCATGGTACTTTTTTTTACCAATAAAGGTAATAGTCAGGTTTCGTGCAGTGGAAAATGTGCCAACACCATTAAGATCATTAACCTAATCTTTCCATGTAGTCCTTCACACTAGCATCCTCTCCTTAGTATATCAGCTTCACTTTTTCCCATTTTCTCAGCTAAACATAAAAGACAGCGTTATAAATTGATTTCGTAAATAAGTGGTCAAACGTCACTTAGAACTCTGCACAATCCCTTGTTTCTATTCTGTGCCCATGTCAGGATGTTATAGAAGAGGATGCAAGAGAAGGCCTTCCCTCTTGTCCCTCTGAACCCTCCCTGGTAACCAAATAAACGACAATGCATAAAACGTCGCTTTTCTACTAATAATTTGCTCGCTGTTGGATTTGCAAACCTTTAAGCATGCGGAACATTGCATGCCTCGTAAATGACTTTGAAACATGCTCTTTTTGCGCATGCGAGTTATTAGACCACACATTTCCGCAGTCCAGACCGCGACCTTTACCACCGTCTGTTCAAATGGACCTGCACGTGTCGCAGGGACGCGGGGAGACGCTCTGACGTCCACACATTCAAAGAGCGAGCAGCTTCTGTTGGAACAAATTAACGATAACGCTTTTTGCCTGCTCCACAAAGCCACTTATCAGGCTGCAGCCAGCTAGCATTTAAAGGAGCTGTATTAAAGATTTAAATATAGAGAGAACACTGAGTCTATCTTTTTCCATTCCACCTCTATCTTCCTCTTGCTCTTTTGTCCCATCTTCTCTACTGTATAAATGTCCCCGGTTTCATCTCATTCCCGCTTTACCATGTACATCAGCCCATTTTATCCCTTCTTGCAAATCTGTGAATGTTGGTGTATGTCTCTGTGTGTGTGTGTGTGTGTGTGTGTTTGTATAAATGTGTGCACGCGCGTGCGTCCTTGCTTGTGTGCGTGCATGCACGTGCACAGGCTCATTTATTTGTAATTCTTTGGATATGTAAGCAGGCCGAGCCCAGTATAATTGCCAAGCTTATAGAAGTGTGAATGTGGATTCCTCTGTCTGCGGGGATTATCATCAGAGCAACTGTTGGGGCTGCTGGCAACACACACTCACACACACACACTCTCACACACACACACACTCACACACGGTAACAAAGAGCACAGCGCTGTTAGAGCTTATCTCTTTACCAAGACGCTTCCGCTTTTGCAGAGCTCCGTTTCCTCTTCCCCATCCTTCTTCTTGCCCTGCCCTGAGCTTGGCTCAGCCCAGCTGTAATTACAGTCTTATCACACACACACGCCGGGACGGTTCACACACACTTAGACACACCCGTTGATATTTGATTTGTTTTATTTATTTATATTTTTCAAAACACAACTTCACTGTCGTGCCTAAATAGAAACCTCTGCTTCTCTTCAACTTCTAATCTGGCTGGTTTGTCTGCAAACATTGTGACTCCAGAAGCTGTGAAAATAAAATCTTTCTGTGTTTTTATTCTACTTCCAATAGCCTCGCCTCTTCCAGCTTGGTATGGATGAAAAGGAGCTGCCTTCTCCCTCGTTACTGCTCCTTGTTGTGCTTTTCTGCTTTTTGTGTCTGCCTTTTTCCACAGGTGCCCCTGACCGCGCATCGTGTGTGAATTTTATTTTGTTTTGTCTGACCACTTGTCCGTCTGCTCTTTTTGTCTCCTTATCAAGCATTTAAAGTCACTGCCTTACAAATCAAAGCAGGTACATCTATGGTCTCGTTTCTTTTGTCGGCCTCTGCAGTAGGGTTGCAACAGTATGAAGGTTTTATGTTATGATCACTGAAGTCAGAACAAGTTTTTACAGTTGACTTATAAAAAAGGTTGCAAAGGGGTGGGGAAATCACAGGAAGCTTTAGTTAATACATTTAGCAAATATATGGCTATACATATATTATAGACCTTATATTATATGAATAATAAAAAACAAGGACCCAGATTTCCCTCGCCCGGACGCGGGTCACCGGGGCTCCCCTCTGGAGCCAGGCCCGGAGGTGGGGCACGATGGCGAGCGCCTGGTGGCCGGGCCTGTCCCCATGGGGCCCGGCCGGGCACAGCCCCAAGAGGCAACGTGGGTCCCCCCTCCAATGGGCTCACCACCCATAGCAGGGGTCATAGAGGTCGGGTGCGATGTGAGCTGGGCGACAGCCGAAGGCAGGGCACTTGGCGGTCCGATCCTCGGCTACAGAAGCTAGCTCTTGGGACGTGGAACGTCACCTCGCTGGGGGGGAAGGAGCCTGAGCTAGTGCGCGAAGTGGAGAAGTTCCGGCTAGATATAGTCGGACTCACTTCGACGCACAGCAAGGGCTCTGGAACCAGTTCTCTCGAGAGGGGCTGGACTCTCTTCCACTCTGGCGTTGCCGGCAGTGAGAGGCGACGGGCTGGGGTGGCAATTCTTGTTACCCCTCGGCTCAGAGCCTGTACGTTGGAGTTCAACCCGGTGGACGAGAGGGTAGCTTCCCTCCGCCTTCGGGTGGGGGAACGGGTCCTGACTGTGGTTTGCACTTACGCGCCAAACCGCAGCTCAGAGTACCCACCCTTTTTGGATTCACTCGAGGGAGTACTTGAGAGTGCTCCCCCGGGTGATTCCCTCGTGCTACTGGGGGACTTCAATGCTCATGTTGGCAACGACAGTGAAACCTGGAGAGGCGTGATTGGGAAGAATGGCTGCCCGGATCTGAACCCGAGCGGTGTTTTGTTATTGGACTTTTGTGCCCGTCACAGATTGTCCATAACGAACACCATGTTCAAGCATAAGGGTGTCCATATGTGCACTTGGCACCAGGACACCCTAGGCCGCAGTTCCATGATCGACTTTGTAGTTGTGTCATCGGATTTGTGGCCTCATGTTTTGGACACTCGAGTGAAGAGAGGGGCGGAGCTTTCTACCGATCACCACCTGGTGGTGAGTTGGCTGCGATGGTGGGGGAGGATGCCGGACAGACCTGGCAGGCCCAAACGCATTGTGAGGGTTTGCTGGGAACGTCTGGCAGAGTCTCCTGTCAGAGAGAGTTTCAATTCCCACCTCCGGAAGAACTTTGAACATGTCACGAGGGAGGTGCTGGACATTGAGTCCGAATGGACCATGTTCCGCGCCTCTATTGTCGAGGCGGCTGATTGGAGCTGTGGCCGCAAGGTAGTTGGTGCTTGTCGTGGCGGTAATCCTAGAACCCGTTGGTGGACACCGGCGGTGAGGGATGCCGTCAAGCTGAAGAAGGAGTCCTATCGGGTTCTTTTGGCTCATAGGACTCCTGAGGCAGCGGACAGGTACCGACAGGCCAAGCGGTGTGCGGCTTCAGCGGTCGCAGAGGCAAAAACTCGGACATGGGAGGAGTTCGGGGAAGCCATGGAAAACGACTTCCGGACGGCTTCGAAGCAATTCTGGACCACCATCCGCCGCCTCAGGAAGGGGAAGCAGTGCACTATCAACACCGTGTATGGCGGGGATGATGTTCTGCTGACCTCGACTGCGGATGTTGTGGATCGGTGGAGGGAATACTTCGAAGACCTCCTCAATCCCACCAACACGTCTTCTTATGAGGAAGCAGTGCCTGGGGAGTCTGTGGTGGGCTCTCCTATTTCTGGGGCTGAGGTTGCTGAGGTAGTTAAAAAGCTCCTCGGTGGCAAGGCCCCAGGGGTAGATGAGATCCGCCCGGAGTTCCTTAAGGCTCTGGATGCTGTGGGGCTGTCTTGGTTGACAAGACTCTGCAGCATCGCGTGGACATCGGGGGCGGTACCTCTGGATTGGCAGACCGGGGTGGTGGTTCCTCTCTTTAAGAAGGGGAACCGGAGGGTGTGCTCTAACTATCGTGGGATCACACTCCTCAGCCTTCCCGGTAAGGTCTATTCAGGTGTACTGGAGAGGAGGCTACGCCGGATAGTCGAACCTCGGATTCAGGAGGAACAGTGTGGTTTTCGTCCTGGTCGTGGAACTGTGGACCAGTTCTATACTCTCGGCAGGGTCCTTGAGGGTGCATGGGAGTTTGCCCAACCAGTCTACATGTGTTTTGTGGACTTGGAGAAGGCATTCGACCGTGTCCCTCGGGAAGTCCTGTGGGGAGTGCTCGGAGAGTATGGGGTATCGGACTGTCTGATTGTGGCAGTCCGCTCCCTGTATGCTCAGTGCCAGAGCTTGGTCCGCATTGCCGGCAGTAAGTCGGACACGTTTCCAGTGAGGGTTGGACTCCGCCAAGGCTGCCCTTTGTCACCGATTCTGTTCATAACTTTTATGGACATAATTTCTAGGCGCAGTCAAGGTGTTGAGGGGATCTGGTTTGGTGGCTGCAGGATTAGGTCTCTGCTTTTTGCAGATGATGTGGTCCTGATGGCTTCATCTGGCCAGGATCTTCAGCTCTCACTGGATCGGTTCGCAGCCGAGTGTGAAGCGACTGGGATGAGAATCAGCACCTCCAAGTCCGAGTCCATGGTTCTCGCCCGGAAAAAGGTGGAGTGCCATCTCCGGGTTGAGGAGGAGATCTTGCCCCAAGTGGAGGAGTTCAAGTACCTCGGAGTCTTGTTCACGAGTGAGGGAAGAGTGGATCGTGAGATCGACAGGCGGATCAGTGCGGCGTCTTCAGTAATGCGGACGCTGTATCGATCCGTTGTGGTGAAGAAGGAGCTGAGCCGGAAGGCAAAGCTCTCAATTTACCGGTCGATCTACGTTCCCATCCTCACCTATGGTCATGAGCTTTGGGTTATGACCGAAAGGACAAGATCACGGGTACAAGCGGCCGAAATGAGTTTCCTCCGCCGGGTGGCGGGGCTCTCCATTAGAGATAGGGTGAGAAGCTCTGCCATCCGGGGGGAGCTCAAAGTAAAGCCGCTGCTCCTCCACATCGAGAGGAGCCAGATGAGGTGGTTCGGGCATCTGGGCAGGATGCCACCCGAACGCCTCCCTAGGGAGGTGTTTAGGGCACGTCCGAACCGGTAGGAGGCCGCGGGGAAGGCCCAGGACACGTTGGGAAGACTATGTCTCTCGGCTGGCCTGGGAACGCCTCGGGGTCCCACAGGAAGAGCTGGACGAAGTGGCTGGGGAGAGGGAAGTCTGGGCTTCCCTGCTTAGGCTGCTGCCCCCGCGACCCGACCTCGGATAAGCGGAAGAAGATGGATGGATGGATGGATGGATGGATGGCTATACACTACCAATGGGAGCATTAATGAGAATTAACCAGGAATATAGGGTAGGTTTTGTAACCAGGAACTTACAAACCTAATAATGAATCTATCATATGCAGACATGAATGAAAATATAAAATGATAACAGTTGTATGTAATAATTCAGAGTGTTCCGATCCGATATTGATATCTCTTTTGTTGTCAGCAAAAAAAAAAAATGTCTCGATATAAGCAGTACTGCAGTGTGTTTATTTTTGCAAAGCTGGACAGCCAGTTAACATCTAAATATCCTCCAATAAGCACACAAGATTGTTTTTTTCTTGTATTTTAGTGAAGTAATTTACTAAATGTAAACATGGTTGGCTACAGGCTAATATGAGTGATCAGCTTCACAACAGCTAAGCATTTAATAGCTTAGTATTACGTAATGATGGTTCGTAAATGAACAATTTTGCGGTGTAAAGCATGACATTTTGTCAACATAAACAAGTATCAAATGATTATAGTTGCATATTTTTGACATATTCAAAGTCTCCAGGCCGAAGCATATTAGAAAGTATCCAGTAACAAACGTGTCCGCGTCATTCAACTTACTGCATCATCAGCATAACTTAATGTATTGATGTGGCCATTAGGTGTTGCAACAAAAACAATTACCACTCCACTTCAACTTAAAGACAGCCTAAAGTCATTCCAGAATATTAATAATAAATAGGTTAGTGTTTACCTACTATTGTTTGAGTCATTTTACTTGATCAAGCATTTTCTAATATTCGGCTCTACAAAATAAAAAAGTATGTGAGATATGCTGATATATTATCAATATCGGTACCTGCCACTACTCAAAAGCTGTAATATAGAGATTATATCGTTCGTGAAAAAGTTGCATCGAGACAACCCTAATAATAAAAATACTATACAAATTGTAACATTAACATGTAAACATGACGTTAACATTAATATTTAACAGTAATATTTATTTTCAATATTGTCATAATTACAACAATGACAATGATTCACGTTATAAATGTTATTAATATGAATAATCCATTTCAAGATTAATACATTTATAAACCACCATGATTTACTATTGTGTTTAAATTGTCAAAGAATAATGTATTGATAACAATATTTATTAATGCAATGTTCCTGTTTGATTTGAATAATTGAATAGAATAGAACACTTTTTGTCAAACTTAAGAGCATAAAATCAAAAAAGTTAATTTTATTTCACATTAATGTACACTCAGCACCACTGCTTGACAAAAAAAAGCAAAAAAAAAAAAAAAAAGAGAGAGAAACTGAAATATCACATGATCATAAGTATTCAGACCCTTTGCTCAGTATTGAGTACTCTTTTGAGCTATTATAGCCACAAGTCTTCTTGGGAATGATGCAACAAGTTTTTATAACCTGGATTTGGAGATCCTCTGCCATTCTTTCTTGCAGATTCTCTCCAGTTCTGTCAGTATCGAATGGTAAATGTTGGTGGACAGCCATTTTCAGGTCTCTCCAAAGATGCTGAATTGGGTTTAGGTCAAGGCCCTGGGTTTAGGTCAAGAATGGTCACAGAGTTGTTTCAAAGCCACTCCTTTGTAGGGATGTCCGATAATGGCTTTTTGCCGATATCCGATATTCCGATATTGTCCAACTCTTTAATTACCGATACCGATATCAACTGATACCGATATCAACCGATATATACAGTCGTGGAATTAACACATTATTATGCCTAATTTGGACAACCAGGTATGGTGAGGATAAGGTACTTTTTAAAAAAATTTATAAAATAAGATAAATAAATTAAAAACATTTTCTTGAATAAAAAAGAAAGTAAAACAATATAAAAACAGTTACATAGAAACTAGTAATTAATGAAAATTAGTAAAATTAACTGTTAAAGGTTAGTACTATTAGTGGACCAACAGCACGCACAATCATGTGTGCTTACGGACTGTATCCCTGCAGACTGTATTGATATATATTGATATATAATGTAGGAACCAGAATATTAATAACAGAAAGAAACAACCCTATTGTGTGAATGAGTGTAAGTGGGGGAGGGAGGTTTTTTGGGTTGGTGCACTAATTGTAAGTGTATCTTGTGTTTTTTATGTTGATTTAATAAAAATAAAAAAACGATACCGATAAAAAAAATTAAAAAAACGATACCGATAATTTCCGATATTACATTTTAACGCATTTATCGGCTGATAATATCGGCCTGCCGATATTATCGGACATCTCTACTCCTTTGTTATTATAGCTGTGTGCTTAGGGTCATTGTCTTGTTGGAAGGTGACCCTTAAGCCCAGACTGAGGTTCTGAGCGCATATATATACTGTATACATACAGTATATTAGGGAGAAGCGGTAGAAAATGGATAGATGGATATATATATATATATATGATATCTATGTATATATATATATATTTTTAAATTCTCCTGAACGGCAAACGTGACAATTTGAAAATGTCCAGTAAAACTCCTGTTTTTTGCTTATATTTAAATGTATTCCCCCAAATTTCTGTTAATTATTTGTGGCCTCGTTAAATACTTTTTTTTTTTTTTTTTGATGTTTGAAAACAAGCATTCTGTAGCATCACACATACATCACACTTCAGTGTTCATAGAGGCTGTGAAACCAGTATACTGCTGCAACCCTATTCCGCATATACTGTAACCACACCTTGCACTAATACTTTAACACTGTCTTATCAATATCACAGCATGCTGTAGTATCAAACACTAGGCATCTCGCCTGAAGCACACTTTGTCACCTCAATTATGAGTAGTCATGCTGTAGTTGCACTCATGTTTTCTCACTCTTTTTGCTCACTGATGCCAAGTGTGGCACCTGACGTATGATAGTATACGAGTCTGTCTTAACACCACTCTCATTTGATTAAACGCTGCACTTTCCTGTCTAGTAACCAGAAGCAAAGCAAATACTATGTGGCCATTGGGTATTTGAGCAATAAACAGATTGCAGTGTAATGGAAAATAGAGGAGGTAGTCCATGTCTTGTAGCTGTTGGACAACCACCACTCAGACTCAGCGTCTCCATCCATTAATATCCAAGTATGTTGCATACAAGTTATGTGCTTATGCAGTGTATTTATACACATACATATATATATATATATATATATATATATATATATATATATATATATATATATATATATATATATATATATATATATATATATACACACTAAAAAAAAGAACAAAGCAGGGCAACTGTTTGGATAAGTTGTCGACTTTGTTTGCTCGTACCCTTAATTTGTGTGTCTGACAGAGAGTTACTGTGTGTGGAATCGTGACCACCAGCCGTCGTGTCTCCTCCACAGGGATTGCTCACTAGTGTGTCATACGTTATGAGACGCACTAGTCTTAACGTGCCCTCAAAGTGGTGTTGATTGTTATTGCATGTGTTTCGTAGGCTTCGCCTGCCGTCCTGCTCAGCTCTATGAGCACGGACGCGGTGTGCGACTGGCTCAAGCACATCGACGGAATCGACGCCTGCATGCTGCCTCAGTACACCGCCACCATCAAGAAGGTGCGCCTGTCGATCGAATTGAGTTTCCACACCGAGCATTTGCTAAATGTGTTGTATTTCATGGTTCAAAATGTTGCTTAATTCACTCGTTATGTTTTCCCTCAAACGTTGCAGGCCAATATAAACGGACGTGTTTTGGCTCAGTGCAACCTGGACGAGCTGAAGAAAGAGATGGAGATGAACTTTGGTGACTGGCAGCTCTTCAGGGGAATGGTGAGCTCCAAGCATCTGTACACTCTCTGGACGCAACATTAGAGACACTTGAACAAACAATAATAAACATTGCAATACTCCTGTATTGGCTTGCATTAGGTTGTACTTAATGTGCCTTGTACAAAACCCAAAACTAGTGAAATTGGCACGTTGTCTAAATCGTAAATAAAAACAGAATACAATGATTTGCAAATCCTTTACAACTTATATTCAATTGAATAGACTGCAAAGACAAGATATTTAATGTTGAAACTGAGAAACGTTGTTTTTTTTTGCAAATAATAATTAACTTAGAATTTAATGGCAACACATTGCAAAAAAGTTGGCACAGGGGCATTTTTACCACTGTGTTACATGGCCTTTTCTTTTAAAAACACTCAGTAAGCATTTGGGAACTAAGGAGACCAATTTTTGAAGCTTTTCAGGTGGAATTATTTCCCATTCTTGCTTGATTTACAGCTCAAGTTGTTCAACGGTCTTCGTTGTCATATTTGATGCTTCATAATACGCCACAAATTTTCCATGGGGGACAGGTCTCGACTACAGGCAGGTCAGTCTAGTACCCGCACTCTTTTACTACAAAGCCACGCTGTTGTAACTCGTGCAGAATGTGGAGTGGCATTGTTTTGCTGAAATAAGCAGGGGCGTCCATGAAAAAGTTGTTGCTTGGATGGCAACATATGCTGCTCCAAAACCTGTATGTACCTTTCAGCATTAATGGTGCCTTCACAGATCAGGCACCAATACACCCCAATACCATCACAGATGCTGGCTTTTGAACTTTGCGCCTATAACATTCCGGATGGTTCTTTTCCTCTTTGGTCCGGAGGACACAACGTCCACAGTTTCCAAAAACAATTTGAAATGTGGGCTCGTCCGAACACTTTTCCACTTTGCATCAGTCCATCTTAGATGAGCTCGGGCCCAGCGAACCCGGCGGCGTTTCTAGGTGTTGTTGATAAATGGCTTTCACTTTGCATAGTAGAGTTTTAACGTGCACTAGCAAATGTAGCGACGAACTGTAGTTACTGACAGTGGTTTTCTGAAGTGTTCCTGAGCCAATGTGGTGATATCCTTTGCACACTGATGTCGGTTTTTGATGCAGTACCGCCTTAGGGAATCGAAGGTCACGGGCATTCCATGTTGGTTTTCGGCTTCTCCAGATTGTCTGAACCTTTTGATAATATTACGGACCGTAGATGGTGAAATCCTCTAAATGCCTTGCAAAAGCTCGTTGAGAAATGTTGTTCTTAAACTGTTCAACAATTTTCTCACGCATTTCTTCACAAAGTGGTGACCCTCGCCCCATCCTTGTTTGTGAATGACTGAGCATTTCATGGAAGCTGCTTTTATACCCAATCATGGCACCCACCTGTTCCCATTCAGCCTGTTTACCTTGTGGGATGTTCCAAATAAGTGTTTGATGAGCATTCCTCAACTTTCTCAGTCTTTTTTGCCACTTGTGCCAGCTTTTTTAAAACATGTTGCAGGCATCATATTCAAAATGAGCTAATATTTGCAAAAAATAACAAAGTTTACCAGTTTGAACGTTAAGTATCTTGTCTTTGCAGTCTATTCAATAGAATATAGGTTGAAAAGGATTTGCAAATCATTGTATTCTGTTTTTATTTACAATTTACACAACTTCACTGGTTTTGGGTTTTATAATTGTACATTTAGCATAGCCTGCACAAATATTTGTTATATGCTCTTGTGAACCAGCGCCCTTTGCAGTTGACATTTGTTTATGTTCAATTTATTTTGTCAGGAGTTACACATTTTGGGAAAAAAATAGCTCTGTTATGCAAAACACAATTGTCCACTGCAGTGAATGCTGGTTCTCAGGAGAATAAGCATTAATATTCAACCGCATTTTAGAATCATGCAGTATCATTCATCAAACCTCTCTTTCAAAAGCTGTACACTACATAACTTGCTCATTTTATCCTGATTTCCTCATTTTAATTTATAAAAAAGAAAAAAATCCGCAAAAATTGCTTTAACCTACAAAAATTAGTTTTGTAGGTTAAAGTGTTTTATATTTTGTGCTGTGAGTTAATGTTGCTGACGTATTTAAATGTAATATTATTTATTTATTTATTTATTATTATTTATTTACTGGCTCTGTGATGAGGTGGCGATTTGTCCAGGGTGTACCCCGCCTACTGCCCGAATGCAGCTGAGATAGGCTCCAGCACCCCCCACGACCCCAAAAGGGACAAGCGGTAGAAAATGGATGGATGAATGGATGGATTATTTATTGAGTTTATAGCATTTTATAAAGAAAAACTCAAAATGTTTATAGTTTGAACAAGAGTTAATTTATTTTTTAATTTCAGGCAAATTGATGCACTTTAAATATTTTCTGTTACAGATTAAAAAAACTATGTTATTTATTTTCTTTCATGTTGATAAAGATACAATGTTATTCAGAGGTGTACTTATATCATTTTATATAGACAAATTATACTATTTATATTTGATGCAGAGAGTGGTGGGGCATAAAAATATTGTTTTCTTCCTGGAGGGGCGTAACAGAAAATAATTGAGATTTTTTCAGGTGTTGGGTTTTCTTACCATATCCCCAAAACATGCATGCTAGTTTAATTGGATACTCTAAATCAGGGCTATTCAGGAATAACCCCGATTTTAGTTCAATACTTAGAAGACAAACATTTTTGCAGCAAATTCCGAAAAACACTCGAGAGCTCCTATTGTAAAGAGGAAGTTGGACCACTGTAAACACATTGGCACATCCTTGCATTGACATTTTAACCTTGCTAGCAAACATAAAACGCTCGAGTCCAAACTTGTGATTTACATAACTGATGCGTTCCTCAACGCACCCCTATAGTCCTCTCTTTTTTCATAATGTGTTTTACTTTAACTTTATCTCCAGAAGAGCAGGCAGCTGCTCACGCTTCCTCATGCTTTCTGTAGCATTGAGGAAGAAATGACGTAAGCCAACTTGAGAAATGTCCCAACTGTAAGCACCAAGAAGGAGCCCAGAATTGTTTTTACATTTGCAATATTAGAGTTCCTCACTTGGATTTCTTCCATTAGACCCGCAAACTGGTGGTATAATCGTTAGAGACTCGCTCATGTGATACAAGTGACGTGGGTTCAAGTCCTGTCTAGGCCATTCATTTGTATTTAAAAAAATTAACTGATTTGTGAGGAAAGTTAAAATCCCTTATTTTCATCCATTTTGTCGGGAAATTTCCCAGTCTAAAATGCAATTGTTGGAATGTATATATAATATTCATCCATCTATCACTGTCACTATCACTATCACTATCAAACTTATAATAAATAATTCACTCCTATACAATATCCTACCCTAACACCCTACTGTGCAATATTACCCTTCGAGTGCAATACATCCGACACTGATTGTTATTACTCCGGTACTCTTGTCTTGTTCTTTATATTGTACAGTATTTTGTATATTGTTTTGTATATTGTACAGGATTGCTTATTATTTTTATTGGATAGTAGTCTGTTTATTTCAATTCTTATTTTTTATCTTTATTACTTCTTGTGTAATTTATTTGTATCCCATATTTGTTTCCACTACCGCACCTTAAGTTGGAGTCCTTAATTTCGTTATATGCAAATATAATGACAATAAAGTCCATTCTATTCTATTCTATTATATTCTCAACCAGGGTTATTCAACTAAATTGTTCTGAGGGTCACGTTTCTCGAAAGTTAAGGATCATGGGGGGCTTACTTCTTGCTTTTACTGTTTGTATTTTGTATATTCCTGAGAACCAGCTTCCTCTGTAGTGCACATTTGTCAGAGTTACACCTTTTAAAATAGAAAATCGTTCCGTAAAATATGTAAAAAATCTTTCATATTACAGCGCTGTATTTTTTGGAATCTGCTGAAAAAAGGTTAGTCCCTCTTAATGTTTTTAACTCAACTTAGGGGCCGGCCTGATGTCATTGTTAAGTTGGATTTAGTCCGTGGGACGCCAGTTGAACAGCCCTGTTGTTGACAAAAAACATTCAGATCGATGGACAATTTAGAACAGGGATATTCAACTAAATTGTTTTAGGGGCCACATTTCCAGAAATCTGAGGATTGGGGTGTGGGGTGGTGGACTTTTCCCTTCACTACTAGTCTTATTTTGTATATTACGGAGAACCAGCGTCCTCTGAAGTAGATATTTGATTTTGGTCTGTTTATCTTGTCAGTTTTACTGGAGCACTCTGCTGTTTTTTTAGGGACGTTCTACAAAAATGTTCAAAATCACAAGGTTTTTGAACTGAACTCGTGGGCCACCAGTTGAATAGCCTAACCTAAACATTGAAAAAGAGAGGACCTAAGATGGAACCTTGAGGAACCACTAGTGTAACTTAAGAAGTTGAACAAAGACTACTGACTGCATCTGAAGTAAGCAAGCGACGACGACACCTTAGCTACATACAGTGTGTTCGGAAAGTATTCGGTCCTGCAGACCTCTGGTGGAGGGTGTAATGGTGACATAATAATATTATAGTTTGAATAAAGGGGGGAAACTATTACAGTTTACAAGTATCACAACAATTACTACACTATTATTACTTCAAAATGATCTCTCCCCGTCCTTGTTTTCCTGCACTTTTTTGTGCTAGCTTACCATAAGCGCGTGCAATGATGGCGGAGGCTCATTCAAGTGCGGTAGTGTCACGCATGGGCGGAAGTGAGGGTTCTGTAAAAATAAGATACAGTGAAGACATAAAATTAAATGAATGTAATTTCTAACAATTCTCTTTGTGGTCCGCCAGAAACCCGTCCTAGGGTTGGGGACCTATCTGTGTGTTTTGCTTTTTCTTATTTTTTGATGGCAGAACACCACTAAAGGGTACCAGCGATGGACAAGATGAATTGTTTGACAATAACCATAGAACTGGAAATATAACTTATGCCACTTGGCAGCAGCGTAGTTATTGTTGGGTAAATTAACCAATGATATTCAAATTCCTGTCTCTGACCGTGCTGCCCCCACCCCTGCAGACGATGGCATAGAACACCGCAGAGGCAGGGCCGCCTTAATGCTCGGGCTTACATGGACTGAAGCCCAGGAGCCCCCATCCAATCAAGGGCCCCCAACTTTTGACGTCGAAATGCAATAATTGGTGTTCATAGTTGACAATCACAGACAGCTCTGCTTCGTGTAGCGATTGTATACTCTCTCTCTCGGCTGCATTGTTCTTTTCCTACTGCTACGAGCGGGTCGCAAAATCAGGTTGACGTGTGAGAGGCGAGCCCTCAGCCCCGAGGCCCCCTCTTAGGTATAGGCGGCCACCACAGTGTATACAGTATGGGTGTTAAGATTGTGTTTTTGATTTAAAGTTAAAGTACCAATGATTGTCACACACACATTAGGTGTGGTGAAATGTGTCCTCTGCATTTGACCCATCCCCTTGTTCACCCCCTGGGAGGTGAGGGGAGCAGTGGGCAGCAGCGGTGGCTGCGCCCGGGAATCATTTTTGGTGATTTAACCCCCAATTCCAACCCTTGATGCTGAGTGCCAAGCAGGGAGGTAATGGGTCCTATTTTTATAGTCTTTGGTATGACTCGGCCGGGGTTTGAACTCACAACCTACCGATCTCAGGGCGGACACTCTAACCACTAGGCCACTGAGTAGTATTTGTATCTATGCAGGGTGCAATCGTATGTGCGCAATATATTATTTATTACAAATTTTTTGCTTTTCATTGCTTTTTACTTGTGTTGCTGTATGTAAAAATGGCGTCACTGAAGTGGCAGTTGGTTGCAGCAGTTCTGTGCTTCTTTATATCCTCATTTGTGTTTTTTTTATGTTTCGCTCTTTTTGTCATGTTTTTTTTCCCTTTTAGTTTAAACTCTTTCTGGACTGTGCAACGTGGGGTGGCACTTTTGTGACTTTTGCGCTACTTTTGATACTTTTTGGAGGACTTTTTGAATCTGTACTGCAACCACATAATTTACCCATTGTGGGATGAATAAGAGTTTTTCCTATCCGAGCCTAAAACAGCAAAACTGGTCTTAAAGGGGAACATTATCACAATTTCAGAAGGGTTAAAACCATTAAAAATCAGTTCCCAGTGGCTTATTTTATTTTTCGAAGTTTTTTTCAAAATTTTACCCATCACGCAATGGCCCTAAAAAAAGCTTCAAAGTGCCTGATTTTAACCATCGTTATATACACCCGTCCATTTTCCTGTGACGTCACATAGTGATGCCGATACAAACAAACATGGCGGCTAGAACAGCAAGTTTATAGCGACATTAGCTCGGATTCAGACTCGGATTTCAGCGGCTTAAGCGATTCAACAGATTACGCCTGTATTGAAACGGATGGTTTTAGTGTGGAGGCAGGTAGCGAAAACGAAATTGAAGAAGAAACTGAAGCTATTGAGCCATATCGGTTTGAACCGTATGCAAGCAAAACCGCCGAAAACGACACGACAGCCAGCGACACGGGAGAAAGCGAGGACGAATTCAGCGATCGCCTTCTAACCAACGATTGGTTTGTGTTTGTTTAGCATTAAAGGAAACTAACAACTATGAACTAGGTTTACAGCATATGAAATACATTTGGCAACAACATGCACTTTGAGAGTGCAGACAGCCCAGTTTTCATCAATTAATATATTCTGTAGACATACCCTCATCCGCTCGCAGATTTCTTTGACTTTATCGTTGGAAATGCATCTGCTTTGAGTGTCGCAGGATATCCACACATTCTTGCCATCTCTGTCGTAGCATAGCTTTCGTCGGTAAAGTGTGCGGAACAAACGTCCAATTTCTTGCCACTTTCGCATCTTTGGGCCACTGGTGCAACTTGAATCTGTCCCTGTTCGTGTTGTTACACCCTCCGACAACACACCGGCGAGGCATGATGTTTCAAAGGTACGGAAAACAGTCGAAAAAAACGGAAAATAACAGAGCTGATTTGACTCGGTGTTTGTATTGTGTTTGAGAAAATGGCGGATTGCTTCCCAATGTGACGTCACGTTGTGACGTCATCGCTCCGAGAGCGAATAATAGAAAGGCGTTTAACTCGCCAAAATTCACCCATTTAGAGTTCGGAAATCGGTTAAAAAAATATATGGTCTTTTTTCTGCAACATCAAGGTATATATTGACGCTTACATAGGTCTGGTGATAATGTTCCCCTTTAAAGTGAGCGGGCCCCATATTGGTTTGCTTCTTTTTACAATTATATGACCGTTATGAATGTTACTCAAAATGTTTACCAAAGCTTTTCTTATGACCCCAGATGATGTATTTTTTCTTTCTTTCCTATGGATACAATTATTTTGAAATTAGAACAAGGCCTCCTCCTCCTCATGTTTTTCCACTCAAAAGATGGAAGCATTTTGTAACACGACATCCTGTGCTAAGCTAAGATATTGGAATGGAGATTTGATAATCCGCATTACGAGAAGCCCGCAATCACAAACACGTGTAGCAGCCTCCCAATAACAAACCAGTCATGTTTTTAGCGGACATCCGATGCCGAGCTCGGACATCAGAACAGCTGGAAAGTACGGCGTCCTTACTGCTTCATGCACTAAATACGTGTTGTGTTGCCAGGACGCAGCCAGCGCAGCCATCTGCTCCAAGATGGCTGTCTGATATCTGGATGAAGGGAGGTCATTGTCAGGGATGAGTGGACATCTCCTCATAATGAAGAGCGCGTAGTTGCCGACCATTGTTTGCCCTTGTTGCTGTGTAACATAACTTGTTGAGATGACCAGACTTGTGAGTGTGTTGAGTTAAAATGAAGTATTCTCCTCCAGGTGATGGAACAGCGACACACTGAAAGCCAGGCTGTGCTGCAGGATGAGTCGCGAGCTCCTAGCGAGCAGGGCAACAGCGTCTACCACGGGGATCCTGGCAGTCGCTCTGTGGGAGCCCAGCGGGAATCAGGGACCTTCAGCCTCAACCTGAGCTTCGAGGAACTCAGTGGAGCAGGCCTGGAGGAACCACCGAGACACAGCAGAGGCGCACAGTGGCCGCCGGTCAGTGCTTTTATAACGCACAAACACCGCCATTACAAGTTGAAACATATGCGGCATGTGTTACACACTGTAAAGAGAGATAATCTAGTGTAAGCATATTTAAATGGGACATTTCGTATCAGGTCAAAAAACCACATGTCGTTTTTTGATGGCGGCCACATACACCTCATTTATGGTTTAAAACGAGAAAGGAGCACAGCAGAGGAAGTCAGTGGTGTTTCTAAACACAACAGCAGACTGAAAAAAAAATGTGTGCATCAGCGAGATTAAAGATGTTATCTTTACCTCACCTATTATCTCACACAAAATGGCATATGCTCATATTTTCCTTATGATGCACGTAAACTGTAAATTATTAAACACTGAAATTACTATTGTGTTTACATACAAGAGTGATAATACACCTCACATTTCAGCACCACATTTGTATTACAGTGTATTTTATCAAGGACAATGTTATAAAAATTAAATTTGAATATACTTTAAAGTAGTCATCATATGGCAGTATAGATTTATCATCCCCTATGTATGTAGCCAAAGTACTTGTTGTCAAAGAAATGAAGAGAAGATGACATCTCAATTACAAGGAAATAAGACTCAAATACTTGATGCAGCTGAAGTCAGCAATAAATAAAACATATTACATACAAGTCTACACTAACATTCAAACTAAGTTATTACTTTATGTATATCCAGTGTTCATTTAACTCACAATTTTCAGACCAGTATGTATATTTAGTCTAAAGTTGTTTTACATTGCAGGATTATTAACATTTAATCCTTACTTTCACACAGAAAGTGAACTTAAGTTGAACATGTAAAAGTTATAGTGTACATTAATTATCAAGAAAAAACATGGAGAAGGGGTAGGATTAAATACAAGCTTTGCTAAATCCTACTCCTTTTTAGGTATGTTGAATAATTCAAATGTAACTATGTGATGTATCCTTAATGTGTCTAAACAACAAAAAATAACTCAACACCACCGATATTGTCTAAATAGCTGGCAATACAAATGTGTACCAAGATAATTGCTTACAGTTGAGCATTATAGTGCTAGTGTCTTGTTCTGGGGCTGCATGAGTGCTGCCTGCACAGGAGAGCTACCGTTCATCAAGGAGAATTGTGAATTCCCCTACAATTACTGTGACGCTCTGAAAATAGAGCAGATTGGTTCTAAGTAGTTTATTTTCCCCTCCTCTTGACCAGGTGACGACTCTCCACGCCACAAGCATGTCCAGCCTCATCTCCCAAGAATCCTCCAACGACATCGGCAAACTGACCGCCAAGCAGCAGGCCGAGTACCACGACGCCTACCGGGAGTACATCGCTCAGATGTCGCAGCTGGAGACGTCCGGCGGGGAGAAGGAGAGGCCCGTGCAGCCCCAGCCTGGACATTTCCTGCAGGCGGCCAGCTCAGAAGACAAAGGGGTGGGTGGACAGTCTCACGTAGACTTTTAGATATCAGGTCACTGCTACACATAGCTTCAATATATATATATATATATATACATACATGTATACATATGCATATCAATATCTATATACATATATGTATGCATAAGTATATATATGTATAAATATATTTATATGTATATAGATATACAGTGTGTGTATATAAATATATACTGTGTCTACATGTATATTTATATATGTGTGTATATATACATATATGCGTTTATATATTTATTTATATATAAATATAGATGTGTGTATATATATATATATATATATATATATGTATGTATATACGTTAGGTCAGGAAAAAAACACAGAGGCTATATCATCCCTACAAGCCTGCGAAACAGGCTTGTAGGGATGATATAGCCTCTGTGTTTTTTTCCTGACCTAGCGTATATTCTGCTCTACCCTGGTATTGAGCACTGTATAACGCATAAACCACAGAAACCTCGACTATATATATATATATATATATATATATATATATATATATATATATATATATATATATATATACTGTGTATATATATAATATATATAGATTTACATAATGTGTATAGTAATATGTAAATGACCTTTTTCATGTGGTATATGCATACTACATGCCGTATTTGTGTTTCCTCTTCATCCACCGTGTTTGGAGGTGGCAGAAGGAGCGCATATTTGTCCAGAAGTTGTTTATAGTCCGATAAGGAAAGAATAACTTTCATGGACGTGGTCATCTTGATTTCTGACTAAAAAAAGAATGCTCATAGCTGGGCTGTGACCAAGGCTGGCCCTTTACATAAACACTTGTTGGTGCCATAGCACAAACAATAACACGTCTTTTCAGTGTGCGTGCTTGTTGTCGTTTTATTCAAAACTATTGCATTATGGCTGTCAGCAAAACAAAAAGTCCATAAATTAGCCGCACCGTTTTATAAGCCGCAGCGTACAACGTGTAGGAAAACAGTAGCAGCTTATAGTCTGGAATTTATTGTATTTATTTTGTTCAATCCCAGATAGGGTGTGACTTAAAGATTGGTGGCTTTGTAGATACACAGAGACAAAGTCAAAGTTAATGGTGTTCTTCATTGTGTGCATTTTTGGAACTGCACCAATTTTTTGGCTAGGAATTTTCAACTAACGAAGTGTTTTTTTAAGACGATTATTTGTGATATATACATTTTCACATAGGGCTCGTTCTATTTTTGGCCAAAGTAAAACAAAGAAAACAATCTGAAATTGTCTTTATTTTTAAGTTATCGTGCCATGATTTTACCAGTCCGGCCCGCGTGGGAATAGATTTTCCTGCATATTAAAATGACTTTTGACACCCCTGCTTCTATGCAGTTGTTTAGCGCCACAACCACTACGGGGATAACATGATTATGGCCACGGCTCACTTGAGTAGCTGATCATCCGGTGTTTGCTTGTACTACTTTGATGAATTAAATTACCTCAAGGATAGAATTAAGCTTTCCCTGCTCAACTTCTTTTCAGCGTTAAGTCAACATGTCCTTTGTAATAGTTTTACTTTGGTTCAGCAGCATCATGGCCGAGTCCATTCAAAAGGCCAAAGAGATCATTTCTCATTTAACGTCGCTTCAAACACCATCATCGTGACAAATTTAATGGCCGTATTTCTAAAACGACTGTACTGTGCAAGTCTATTTGGTAGCCAAACATGTTCCCTCAAGATAAAGTGTCTAAAATATTTTTGTAGTTTTTTTCCCATTTATTGTGTTGGGTTTACTTTTTCAATTCATGCTGAAGGCACAGAGCGGTTTTGAATTGGCTTTACTGTGGTAGGAGATATCGAACACTTTTCTTTCCCTTTGGACCTATCAACACAATTGTTTACCTTTTTAAATGAACTTTGGACATTACCTGCAATATGACTATTGAACATATTGGATTATACTACTTGTCAATGTAGTATGTTTGTCTATTGCCTGTTTTTAATAATACAATATTTTGCACAATACTAATAATACATTAATATCTAATTATAAATTAACTGTATTTCTCCCTGGTTGTGTCTTTTATGCACACACTCATGCTCCTATAATCAAATCTACTTCTGGTCGCCAAGAGTAATACATTAAACCCTTGTTTATCGCTGTTAATTGATCGCGGGCCTGACTGTGAAGTAGGAAGTATTCATTATAAATGTAATATGTTCTTAGCTAGAACATATACAACCTGTTAAGGACTTCCTAAATATTTGTTTTAACATTAAAAGAGCCCTGTAGACATGAATGCCCACATCGTCGCCTTTAAAAACCACAAACTTTGAAACCCGATGTATTGAGGGACGACCGTATTACAATACTAGCCCAGCCTTTAGAGCAGGGGTCGGGAACCTTTTTGGCTGAGAGAGCCATGAAAGCCAAATATTTTAAAATGTATTTCCATAAGAGCCATATAATATTTTTTAACACTGATTACAACTAAATGCATGCATTTTTAAGTAAGACCAACATTTTTAGAGTATAATAAGTCTCTTATGCTTTTTAATAACATTGTTATTCTGAAGCTAACCAATAATAAATACAATACTTCTTACCATTAATGCGACTTCTTGAACAGGTGCGGTAGAAAACAGATGGATGGATTAAAATGCATGAGATTGTTTTATATTTTGAACGTTATTTTTAACACTGTGATTACCAGCGGAATTATTCATTACTTATATCGTGTTAAGCAATGTCAGCTAAGATTTATCTGAGAGCCAGATGCAGTTATTAAAAAAAATACATCTGGCTCGAGAGCCATAGGTTCCCTACCCATGCTATAGCGTGTCAAGTAATTTCAAAGACTGAAATAAGGGCACAATAACAATCTTGTTTAGGGTTGCAAAAAGCTGGCAGTGATGTAAGGCAAATGAATGCAGCATTGGAATTATAGTGTACAGTATAGTGGGAAATAGGCCACCATTGCTACTTTCTTAATGACTAACTTTGTTTCTGTTGGACCAAAACGCCACACTGAATTCCCTGTGCAGAGATTTCCCATCCAACCATTCCTCTTGTGTATATTTTCACGTTCTCTTCATTGAATCCTTTTCCCAGGCTAAGGAAGGAGCGGACCAAGACGGCCGCAAGTCCTTCACGAAGAGAGTCTCCAAGGCGAGCGAGGCCACAGACGCTCCCTCGGGGGCCGATGCCCAGCTCCTGGATCCCATCACCGAGGAGGACGAGAAGCTGGACCACAGCACCGGTTCCAGGACCAACCCGGCTTTGACCCGCTCCCGCAAACTGTCCAGCGATGAAGACTCGAGCCCGGAGGAGGCGGACAACACCACGCCTCTCCTCCAAAAAGAAGCTAAGGCAAAGCCCTCCCGGTTCCTCGCCAAAGCACTCCTGGATCAGTCCTGTGACCGATCCCCACATGAGGCAGGAGACTATGCGAGGCCCGGGGAGATGGAGCTGGAGCTGGAGCTGGAGCTGGAGGGCCTGGTGAGGAAGAGGGGCCTCCTCCCCAGCAGCCTGCAGGACGCGACGGTGGCCCGCATGTCCATCTGCTCCGAGGCGGCGTCCGAGGCTAGCCTGGTGGCGAGCAGCCCGGACGAAGGTTGGCCCGCCGGCGGGGTGAGCAACCTCAACCACAGCGACGCCATGCTCAACAACAACAACAGCGGCGACGCCAACTCCAACGCCAACAACAGCAGCAGCCACCAGCAGGACTCTGCCACCTCCCCTTCTAGCGTCTCACCAGCTGTCATTATCTCACCAGGCGCCGTCACCACCGCCACCGTCCACCACAACCAGAACCTGCGCTCCGTGGGTCTGGGTGACGAGCGGGAGAGCGTCCTTTAAAGGCCTCCATGCAACTTTTACTATCAATGTTGTCATGTGCAATAGAAGAAAAGTAGAATGTGTTAGTATTAAGGGTGCTGTTGTGTTGTCGTTGTGGTGCTTATTATGTAGCGATGTTGAGGGATTAAAAGTTACACAAAAAAATCAATGTTAGCTTGAAAAATGTAAATGGTTGTCTTTGGGCCACTCTTTTGTTAAAAGGTTAACTGCATGCACTTTGAAGTGTTCTTTTCTCCATACATTGTCAAAATAAATAAATGAATACACTTTTTTTGATGGTTCACGCCCTTGTACTGTTTTCTTCTTGCAGGATCAGTCTTGCAGTTACAGTGATAGTTGTATCCACGGTCGACCAATAGATGGCGCACTTTCCATACAAACGGTGCTGCAGCTCGAGCCGCTTCTTGACCTCCCTCCCCCTCCTAAAGTGGGGTACCTGTAGGGGTCTTTTGAGGACACTCACAAGGTACTTTAAAAATGTACGCACCTTTTTGATTATAACTGTACTGTTTTTATATTTAAATTTCAAGTATTTGTTTGGGCTGTTCTAAACATTGCACTGCAGATAATGTCCCAAAAAGTCACTCTTGTTTCATGTAAGCTACATTTCTATAATTGTCTATTTCACCATATATATTCATCCCATGCAACAACACAGCCAACTTTGCCTTTTTTTTTATTTTATTGCTGTCACGCTTAAACCATCTAATCCTATTTACTTTACATGGCACCCAAGGAAGCAAAAGTGCAGTCCGAGAGCGCCCTACATAAGCGTTCTATGCAACTCTGCACCCCGGGGTCCTGTTTGCCTCTCTGTCAGTGTTTTTGCACAATTCCAGGTGCGGGAAGAATCCCAAAGTGGCATCTTTTTAAACCCCCCCGCCCCCCAACACACACAAGGAATCATGCTATAGTTGCTTTCGTCATTTATTTTGTATAAAAAAGGTACAATTTACATTACTTTTATAAAAAGTTTCAGCATAATTAAATCCAACATTACACATTTTGCAGACATGCCTGCAACTATACAAGATATACTCCCGAGAAGAGTTCACAAGGTCATTCTTTTTTTGTTTACTTCTTTAGACAATGTCCAGTCCTTCATGTGCCAACAATTTCTGACAAAACAAGACTAAACATTTCCCC
This sequence comes from Nerophis lumbriciformis, assembly GCF_033978685.3. Classification (NCBI taxonomy): domain Eukaryota; kingdom Metazoa; phylum Chordata; class Actinopteri; order Syngnathiformes; family Syngnathidae; genus Nerophis; species Nerophis lumbriciformis. Next base: position 15,979,940 of record NC_084555.2, on the reverse strand, counting down.
CCCCCGTCTTTTTTATTATACGTAAATAACCAAAATCCCCACCTCCGCAAAAAAAGCGAAGACTTCAACAGGGAGGGTGAGAATAAGAGGAAAGGGGGCTGGGGGAGGAGGGGGATAGTAGTAATAATAATCATCCTCGTGACATTAATCTCATTTTCCTCCCTCTATTGGGAATATAACGCGCCTTCCATTTGCAGAAAGGACCCCACAAATAATAAATCTTAAGTTAAATAATAATAATATCAAAAAAAAAAAAAAAAAAGCACATCACATTATAAAGATTGTCCCATAATAAGCACAAAGTCTCTCATCATGATGGGAGGAAAAAATAATCCAGCAGGCCTGGAGGAGGACACAGGATGTTTTTTTTTCTTCTTCTTCTTCTTCTTTTGAGTAGTAGGGGAGGGGGGAAACCCTGCATGCTCCCCAGGTCCTGTGTGATTTTCTTTGACCAAACACCTGCAAAAGATTGAGAGGGAAAAGAGAGAGAGGCGTGTTTAGAAAAAAGGCAGAGATCCGGACAGACTGGCGCCAGGGAGGAAGCCACACAGTTTTTTAACATTTAACCAAACACTCCCAATACTGAGCAAACCCTGCACTCCAGATGTACACACACACTTATTTTCTGCACAAGTTTAGCTTCCAATCTGGGGGAAGAATCATCGTAATTGCCGCTCAGCTGGCGCCTACCCACTTCTTGTACCAATTATGTGCAGACATGGTCCAAAACAGCCATTATTCCCCCTCCTCCATGCACATGCCCTTCATTATAGACACAAGAGGCTATAATGCAAGCATGACAGCGACTGCCTGCCTTTCCCATTCGCATGCACACAAATATCCACCAAACTGCATGTTTTGACTTGGAAGCATATGGCAGCTTTGGAGCATATTGAGATATGTCACTGGCGGATAGAAATCAAATAATTAAAAAAAAATTAAATAATAAAAAAAATGGCTTCTTGGCCGGCGTGCATGAGCAGACAGGAGCAGCAGATTACTTACCGCCTTTAGCGATGCAGAGTCCGGCTGTCATCTGTCGTCAGCTCCGATGGCAACTCCGGAGACTGCAAACAAACATTTTATTTCATAAAAATGTTTTTTTTTTTGTTGATTTTTTTTTTTTTAATGGAGGAAATGAGTCAGTGTAAGGACCTGTAGCGAGAGGATGCTGATGTCTGTGTTGAGGGCGGTCAGCGGGGTCCTGGACGCCGTGACCGGGTGATGCAGGCTCGTCGAGCCCAGTGCGACGTTGGTGTCGAGCGCGATCTGCAGGTCCAGGATGTAGTCGATGACGTGCTGCAGGATTTCCATCTTGCTGACGTTCTTGTTCTGCGGGATGCTGGGCACCAGCTCCTTCAGCTTGGAGTAGCAGTCGTTCATGTTGTACAGCAGGCTCAGCGGGTCGTCCACCGGGGTCTTGCTCCGCGACAGCCCCAGCGAGTGCTCCGTTAAGGCGGCGGGGGTTTTCCGGAAGGACCGCACGGGGCTTATCGCTTTCATTTTCTTCCTAAAGTTTAAATATCGAGCCGAGTATGGGATTTTTTTTTTTTTTTTTGGTTTTGTTTTGTTGTTTTTAAAGTCCAATTCGGTCAAGCGATGAGCGGTCAGACTGGATTATCCGCGCGGACGTGTTGGTTTATATAGGCGGCGTGTTGGCAGCGGGGCGGAAGGCGGGACTTCGCGCTGATTGGCTATCGCTCAAAGCGTCCTCGCGCTCCCATTGGCTCCCCCGGGCACACGCCCACCTCTCTTCCTCCTCGTTACCAGTGGCAACGCGAGTAAGGAGGCGGAACCCGCAGGACAGCCTCAGCAGCTCCGGTGGGCAATTTGGAAAATTAAGCCCTTACCTGTTTCTGATCAGGAGAATTAATGCTTCGCGAGCCTCGCGATTGACTTTGACAAGGTGTGGCTAATAAATCCGAAACTGAACGTGAATATTTCAAAACCCTATCCGCACTCTATGAAACATTTTTGCCCATGTGATAATGACACTGTTATGTGTGCGAGAATGAAAACCAAAAAAAAATAAAATAATATTCATGCATTTTCAGCGTTTTGATGTGCATAATAGAGACCCACGCCGACGCAGCGGGCGCGTCTAATTAATCCACACAAGTCCGGGCTGGTGCGTGAAGTTCCTGCAGCGCTGAGCCGCAAGATTCATCAAGACTATAGAGCGTCAACGGTCAAACTCCACATTTGTTTATACTTCCCATGTGTCAGTAGTTTGTACTTGCTATGTTTCTATGCACACACGCAGGAAATAGTATTGTCCACGTGACTAGTGATGGAGCATGCGTGACCGGCCACTTCATTAGGTACACCTGCACCATCCACACTGTGGTGCCTGGATTACATCAATGCTGAGAGCCTTCTCTAACTCCTTTGTATTGTCACCCACATTGCAACAGTGAACATATAGAAATATGAAGGTATAATAGTCTCTTTACTCAATTTGAATAGACAACTGTTTGGGATTTTTTTTTTTTTTTTTCAAATTGATGAATAACTTGCTTTGAAATCATAAATCCAGGTGACAGGTCAATATTTTAAGTATTTTTCAGAACCCCGTTGCCCCCCCCCCCCCCCCCCAAAAAATGCTCGGAACATCTTGTTGTATGGTCAGATAATATCAAAATGTAGAACAGATGCAATTCCATGCAGTAGATTTTACCAAATATATTTAGCACTATACAGCAGGTGGTGCAGCACATGTGGAAGGCCACATAACACAATGTGGTGCAGGGGCCACATAAAATGATGTAGTAGGCCAGATCAGGCCCTAAATTCATCTCGTGTGCTTTAATATTTTGACAACCATATTCATCTACACTTGCAGTAATGAACTATTCCTAGATTTATCAAGGGACAAAAAATTGTTTTTGAATTGATTGACCGTTTCGGGATGTCATGGTAAAATGTGTGTTTTTTGTTTATTTTTAATCAAGTTATATTAACATATTTAAAAACAGTAAAGCAGGGCTGTCCAAACTTTTTTTCCAGTGAGGGCGGCACACATAAAAATTAAAGAATGTTATTGGATTCATCTTTTCTTTTCATTAAAGATGCTAATATAGTGTAGCATTAATATATGCTCATCTCGCTGAACAAAACATCATTGTCGGTTTTTGTGTAATATTTAATAATATGTCACATTAAAAATGAATTCATTGTATTGGTACATAGACTATATCGAGGGGCCAATCCAAAAATTAGCTGCGGGCCTGAAAATGTCCCCGGGCTGAACTTTGAATACCCCTGCAATATTGCATCAACATCCATATATGGTTATCAATTTTTGACCAGCTGACTCAGCCTAAATATTTTTTCACTTTGCATCCAGTCACTGTTTTTGATGATGAAAAAATGGCATAAAAATGTTTTTTTTAAAGAATATATATATATATATATATATATATATATATATATATATATATATATATATATATATATATATATATATATATATATAATAGTGGATACATCGAGTTGATGCAGTATGAGTGAAGATACATCTTAGTGTTCATATAGATATATCACATCTGTAGTAGACTTTTATGAGATTGGTCGTTTTGGGACCCTAAGGATATTTGATGTGCGCCTTGTTTCAATAAAACAAAACTGCATCAAAACCAATATTGTTCATCAATTTTCGATCTAAAAATGCAGGCTGTAATAACTTCATTACATTTGCACCTTTTTTTTTTTTTTTTTTTTGGAAAACACCCAATTGCATTTTGTTTTTTTCCCATAGAAAAAAAAAAGAAATATATTTTCAAGTATATTTAACTAATAATAAAAAAACAAATGTATGCAAAAGGATGGTTTTTGGACCCAAGAACAGGTGACTTTATTTTCAAAGTAAAGGCGGTACTGGTGAGAGCACCAACATGCACACACTCCTGAGTGTGCAAGAGCAGCATCATCATCATCTTCTTCATTATCACCCTCCTCTCTCTCTCTCTCTCTCTCTCTCTCTCTGCAGCAGACTCTCTGGCGCCGCCGCCGTGACGTCACACGACTCACAACAACAAGACCCCGAGCAAGCCCTCACGGCGCCGCTCAGGCGGTTTCCATGGCTACTGCGGGGTGTCAGTCCTGCAGGGGGCTGGTTCTCAGCTGATCGACCCGAGGTCCGAGCTCACACACACACACACACACACACACACACACACACACACACACACACACACACACACACACACACACACACACACACACACACACTAGGGGCTAGTGTGTGGAGCTGAATAGATGCATTTAAGTGATGGAATGTTTTCCCTGCATGTATTTCTCCCCCCATTTTAAATGCATGACATGTAGTAAACAAATACACAACAACAAATGAATAAAATACATGTTTAGATGCACCAAATATTTTGCATTCATGTATTATGTTCATTTGATATTTATCATATGAGGAGTGGCGCAAATGTTATAATCTGATGCAAACATTTGTTTGTAAAGTTAATTTCAAATGTATCAAGCAAAAAAAAGAGTATTACTATTATTCATTAATGCAGAATTGATCGTTTTTACAGTACTATGATGCATAATGTGTGCATTTTCATTTATATTCTGGACTACTTATTTGATATAATTAAAAAAAAACATTTGATTTACATACTTTAAAAAATATATTTGATTTGTGTTTAATTACAGTTAATTAAATACATTTTGTAATAAAGTTAGCAACTTGTGGCGTTAGTAATATTGCGTTAGTGATTGCCTTTTGTAGTTTTGAGTTTTAAATGTATTTACTTAAAAATAAACAATATGTAGATAATGATTTTGGAAAAAATAATCGAGTTAATGCAGCCTGTGAGTAATTAATTCGTTTTCACGAACTTAAAAAGTAGTTGCAAAGTAGTTGTGTCGCGTTTGCGTCCAAAACGACGTTACATGACCACATGACGTCATGGGCCAAAATCACAACAACATCCACCCTTTTCTCCTTATCTTCTCTCAAAACAAAGTGTCTCTTTTCCCCCCTTCTCTCTCTCTCTCTCTCTCAGGTCCTTGCAGTCACACGTTCCAGTCCCACACAGGGGATGCAAGCGCAGGCGACGGACCACTATATGGGGGCGTGGCTTATGACTACAAGCCCCTCCCCCTCGAACGCAACCCACGTGTGAATTCACCCAGCAGGCTTCTATCTCTCCGGAGGTGAGTTGAAGTCTATCACTTCATCGGTACAATTATTTATTTGTAAATTTTTTGTAGTACCAATTAGGGTGATAAAATAAAAACACAATAAAGTACGATACATGATCATCTTTTCCTCACAAATTTGAGGAAAGTGCAAATCATTTTTTCTGGCTCTTGTTGGACTCCCACAATGCACTGCGGCAGCTTCCTCTATTCCGAGGGGAATTGAGAGCTGAAATGAGGTAATGAGAACGCTTCCATGGTGTAACGCGTAACGGCTTCTCACCATCTTTGTTTATTCAAAGTAACAATATGTAAGAACCGTATGTCTACAAGTGACTGCTTTAAAATCACCATGGTGGCAGACTGCGGCTTGCAGTGCCGTAAATTATAGCATCCTAGTCCTTCTAAAATGGACGCCTCCCAGGTTGTTTTGAGCGCCAATGTCGACTCCAGCGTTTCTGTTTCAACAAGTAAATTTTTTTCCCCCAGCTTTGCTGCGCATAAAATGGTTCCAAAATGTATATTTCCAATTACAGTAGTACGGGGGTCAGCAACCTGCGGCTCTAGAGCCACATGTGGCTATTTAGCAGCTCTTTAGGGAGCTTTTTCAAAAATATATGGAAATGGGGAAAAAAAATGGGGTGAAAAATAAGTTTTTTGTTGTAATATGGTTTCTGTAGGAGGACAAAACATGACACAAACCTTCCTAATTGTTAGAAAGCCCACCGTTTAATAGTGTTTATGCTTCACTGATGACAGTATTTGGCGAAGGCCGTTTTGTCCTACTAATTTCAGCGGCCCTTGAACTCACCATCATGTGGACTGTGACTCAACAGTTTGTTTACATGTATAACTTTCTGCTGCCAAAGAAAGACGTGTTTTATGCCACTCCTTTTGTCGACCAAACGTTTTATACTGTGCGTGAATGCACAAAGGTGAGCTTTGTTGATGTTATTGACTTGTTCTTATGCTTTCTGAACTCACTATGTTCTCTGCTCGCTGTACATATCCTACCAAGTCAGACCTACAAACCCCGTTTCCATATGAGATGGGAAATTGTGTTAGATGTAAATATAAACGGAATACAATGATTTGCGAATCATTTTCAAACCATATTCAGTTGAATATGCTACAAAGACAACATATTTGATGTTCAAACTGATAAACGTTTTTTTTTTTTTTTTGCAAATAATCATTAACTTTAGAATTTGATGCCAGCAACATGTGACAAAGAAGTTGGGAAAGGTGGCAATAAATACTGATAAAGTTGAGGAATTCTCATCAAACACTTATTTGGAACATCCCACATGTGTGCAGGCTAATTGGGAACAGGTGGGTGCCATGATTGGGTATAAAAACGGCTTCCCAAAAAATGCCCAGTCTTTCACAAGAAAGGATGGGGTGAGGCACACCCCTTTGTCCACAACTGCATGAGCAAATAGTCAAACAGTTTAAGAACAATGTTTCTCAAAGTGCAATTCCAAGAAATTTAGGGATTTCAACATCTACGGTCCATAATATCATCAAAAGGTTCAGAGAATCTGGAGAAATCACTCCACGTAAGCGGCATGGCCGGAAACCAACATTGAATGATCAGGACCTTCAATCCCTCAGACGGCACTGTATCAAAAACCGACATCAATCTCTAAAGGATATCACCACATGGGCTCAGGAACACTACAGAAAACCACTGTCACTAAATACAGTTTGTCGCTACATCTGTAAGTGCAAGTTAAAGCTCTACTATGCAAAGCGAAAGCCATTTATCAACAACATCCAGAAACGCCGCCGGCTTTTCTGGGCCCGAGATCATCTAAGATGGACTCATGCAAAGTGGAAAAGTGTTCTGGAGTCCACATTTCAAATTGTTTTTGGAAATATTGGACATCGTGTCATCCGGACCAAAGGGGAAGCGAACCATCCAGACTGTTATCGACGCAAAGTTCAAAAGCCAGCATCTGTGATGGTATGGGGGTGCATTAGTGCCCAAGGCATGGGTAACTTACACATCTGTGAAGGCACCATTAATGCTGAAAGGTACATACAGGTTTTGGAACAACATATGCTGCCATCTAAGTGCCGTCTTTTTCATGGACGCCCCTGCTTATTTCAGCAAGACAATGCCAAGCCACATTCAGCACGTGTTACAACAGCGTGGCTTCGTAAAAAAAGAGTGCGGGTACTTTCCTGGCCCGCCTGCAGTCCAGACCTGTCTCCCATCGAAAATGTGTGCCGCATTATGAAGCGTAAAATACGACAGCGGAGACCCCGGACTGTTGAACGACTGAAGCTCTACATAAAACAAGAATGGGAAAGAATTCCACTTTCAAAGCTTCAACAATTAGTTTCCTCAGTTCCCAATCGTTTATTGAGTGTTGTTAAAAGAAAAGGTGATGTAACACAGTGGTGAACATGCCCTTTCCCAACTACGTTGGCACGTGTTGCAGCCATGAAATTCTAAGTTGATTATTATTTGCAAAAAAAAAACACAACGCTTATGAGTTTGAACATCAAATATCTTGTCTTTGTAGTGCATTCAATTGAATATGGGTTGAAAAGGATTTGCAAATCATTGTATTTCGTTTATATTTACATCTAACGCAATTTCCCAACTCATATGGAAACGGGGTTTGTACACTGTTTCAATGCCCATTTCTCCGATGATGCAATTGTTGATGACTGAAGTATGCTGTTATCAACCAAACCCTCCTCATCCCACCCCCCGGATTGTAAATAATGTAAATAATTCAATGTATCTGATGATTAACTTGTGTGATGACTGTATTATGCTGATGGTATATATGTGTACCATGAATTGATTTACGTGGACCCCGACAAGTTGAAAAACTTATTCGGGTGTTACCATTTAGTGGTCAATTGTACGGAATATGTACTGAACTGTGCAATCTACTAATACAAGTTTCAATCAATCAATCAATTGTTCGAGCACTAATCAGGCATATTTGGTCCCTGTATGACTGCAAGCTAATCGATGCTAATATGCTATTTAGGCTAGCTGTATGTACATATTGCATCATTATGCCTCGTTTGTAGGTACCGTATATTTAATTTCCTTTACTGATGTCCTATGTGTTTTTAGTTCAGTTTTCCATGTTTCCTGACACATTATCTGTATGTAATATTGGCTGCATATCTAATAGTTGTGTGTGTCCTGTTATAGACCACAGCAAATGTTACCCAGCTTGCAAAGATTGTAATAAACGTTGACCCCAACGTTGACCTCGGCACTCTGACCCCGTATCTCAGCGACTGTGTCACAAACCTGGGGGTAAAGTTCGACTCATTTTAAATTCGAAAAACAAATCAGCAGCGTCGTACAAAAAAGCTTTTTATCAATTACGCCAAATAGCGAAAGTGAAACCGCTTTTATCAGGACATGATCTCGAGAAATGAATCCACGCCTTTATCTCGACTCGTCTAGACTACTGCAATGCCCTGTATGTAGGCATTAGCCAGGCCTCCCTCGCCCGCCTGCAGCTCGTGCAGAACTCTGCTGCTCGTCTGCTAACACAGACCCGCAGACGTGAGCACATCACCCCGATATTAGCGTCCCTTCACTGGCTCCCTGTGCGTTACCGAATCAATTTTAAACTCCTTCTATTTGTTTTTAAATGTCTAAACAACCTCGCTCCAACATATCTCTCCGACCTCCTTCAGCCTTACTGCCCCACCCGATCCCTAAGATCAGCCGATCAGCTGCTACTGATGGTCCCTGACACAAGGCTGAAGCTTAGAGGTGACAGAGCTTTCGCCGCTGCTGCTCCCAAGCTCTGAACAACCTACCTCTGAGTGTTAGACAGGCCTCCTCTCTTCCTGTTTTTAAATCTCTCTTAAAAACATACTTTTATTCCATGGCTTTTAACACTGAGTGATATCCATCCTACTATGGCGCCCCATAATACACCTGTTGTGAACCTGTTTTTATGTTCTATTTATTTTAGTTATTTATTTTTTATCGTGCTCTGTTTGTGTTGTGTTGTGTTTGCTCGGTTCTCGTATTATCTTTTAACCTGCCCATTGTACAGCACTTTGGCTACCCCTGTGGTAAATTTTAAATGTGCTTTATAAATAAAGTTGATTTGATTTGATTTGATTTAAATCCATTAGAAGAAAACAGCCTGCTGTTTCCTTTAACTCGGACACACACATCTATACCTTTGGCCATTCTAAAACAATCTTTTCCAGGAGTTTTCTCCCCCTCTGAGAAGTTTTACTAATGTTTTCCAATGTTGTAAAAATGTGTAGAATAAATATTATATGTCAACGAAGATTTGCATCAGCCTGCCACACATAGTCATTTTGATAGTAGGCTAATATAGCTAATTAGCTACATACATCATGTGTTGCCATCATTATAACACTTATATAAGTCTTTACATTTTTTGCAGCTCCATATTTGTGGTCCAATATGGCTCTTTCAACATTTTGGGTTGCCGACCCCTGCAGTAGTATCACGTAGATTCATTACCTTGACTTCTGGCAAACCAATACACAATTAAGCATAACATTTTCTAATCATGTGGTTAAAGAGTATGTGTACTGTTTCTTAAAGCATTTTTTTTATTGGGGGAAAACTTAGTTATATATTCACACTCTGATCAGGAACATCAGTGCACTATAAGGGATGAGCAATAGTCTTATGTGGAAGCAGAAGTACCAGCTAAACTCACATGCTCCTTGACTCATACAGTAGGATATATTGTTGATAGTCTCCTTTGAATAATAATAGTGATATAAACTAAGGATGTCCGATAATGGCTTTTTGCCGATATCCGATATTACGATATTGTCCAAATCTTTAATTACCGATACCGATATCAACCGATACTGATATATACAGTCGTGGAATTAACACATTATTATGCCTAATTTGGACAACCAGGTATGGTGAAGATAAGGTCCTTTTTTTAAATATTAATAAAATAAAATAGGATAAATACATTAAAAACATTTTCTTTAATAAAAAAGAAAGTAAAACAATATAAAAACAATTACATAGAAACTAGTAATTAATGAAAATGAGTAAAATTAGGGCTAGTACTATTAGTGGACCAGCAGCACGCACAATCATGTGTGGTTACGGACTGTATCCCTGGCAGACTGTATTGATATATATTGATATATAATGTAGGAACCACAATATTAATAACAGAAAAAAACAACCCTTTTGTGCGAATAAGTGTAAATGGAGGAGGGAGGTTTTTTGGGTTGGTGCACTAATTGTAAGTGTATCTTGTGTTTTTTATGTTGATTTAATAAAAAAAACAAAAACAAAAAAACCGATACCGATAATTTCCGTTATTACATTTTAAAGCATTTATCGGCCGATAATATCGTCAGGCCGATATTATTGGACATCTATAATATAAACTAATAATAATAACATAGTAATAATTATAATAATGATTACATGCTACTTAACTTGTACAGTAGACTATTATTATTATTATAATTTATAATTAATAATCATTAATACTACTACTACTACTATTACTACTACTAATAGTAATAATGATAATATTATTGTTGATAATGGAGTCTACTGTGTGTATTAGTCAAGTAGCATGTGATTTATTATTTGACCAATACACGATTATTACTAGTAATAATAATAAATCACATGCATACTTCCGTTTTAGAGTAGACTATAATCAATAATACATTTATTATTATTAAAACTAATAATAATAAACCACATGCATTTTAGTAGTAGTAGTAAAAGTGCTGTGTTAAGTAGCATGCGATTTATTATTATTAACAATGATAATAATAATGTTAATTTAATAATTATAATTATTACTATTAATAATTATAATTATGACTAACGATTATTATCAGTGATAATAAGTATAATTATTATTATGATCAATTATGATTATAATTATAATAATAAAGCGGTAGGAAATGCATGAATGGATAATAATAATAATAATAATAATAATAATAATAATAGTTGTTGTTGTTGTTGTCCTTTGAGTGTGAGTACATCACGTGCCATTAAGTGCACAGAATCTGTCTTTTGTGCACCAGCTCTAAAACAGGCCTGAGCAATTATTTTGACTCGGGGGGCCAAATTTAGAGAAAAAAATGTGTCTGGGGGCCGGTATATCTAGTTTTAGGAACACTAATACAAAACTAATACAAAAATGTCTGAATGCTAAAAACGTTATGACAGACCGCCTTAAAAACGGAATGGAATTGTAAATTTTTTTTACTGATTGAGACACCCAGAATGTACATGAAAATAAAAAATGTGGGATTTACAATATTAACTATGAACGATAAAACACTGAATATTGACAACATATGAACGTCGCACCCCCTCTTCATCGACATATTTTACAATCAACAACAATGCAACAAACAGCGAAATATGAATGCGAAAGGTAAAAAAAACCCAGCTACTATCTGATATATCTGATACATCACTAAGATTTAGAACTTTGTTGTAAAAATCTCCGTCCGCGTCTGTCCCTGACACCCGCATTTCAGCCTGCCCGCCCCGGAAACACTCTGTGGAAACAAACCACGCCCACACTCGGTGCCTCGTCTGAGCAGCTGTGACTTAGATTACCATAGTAACTAGTATATCATGCAAAAGCGCAGATTCCAACCATTAAAATACTTTGTATAGTTCAAGACTTACGGTAATTTAAAAACATCACTGCACATCATAATGGCAGCTGCAGTTTCCATCTTAAAGATCTAAAAAAATTATTTGGCAATGTCCAGCGGGCCAGATTGAAAAACTTAACGGGTCTTAATTTGTGGTCTGCTCCAAAAGAACCCCTCTCCATCTTTACAGAGCCTGAATCATCAAGGCGTGAGATTTTTCTGTACGCACTCGTTTCGACATAATAATAAGCAAAAAAAACCCCTTATTTGTTAACCGAGGCGGCTAAATTTTGTCTAAAATCTTTGTCAGAAACCAAATCACATGAAATGCGGCGTGTATATGTGTGTATCAAATCTGTACACTGACTACTCTAAAGTATGTCCAAGTGTGATGTCTACAGTTGTGTTCCTAACGCGTGAGGTTTGCACAATCACAATAGTGAGATAGTGTCCATCGTCATGAAGACAGACAAGCAATGCAAAAAAGGTGTTTGGACGTACATTTCCTCCTTAAATTGTTGAATTAAAGTGTGTTGGCCTCACTTTGACACCACATTCTTGTCTTGGCCTCACATGCACATTTGTTGCAGTGAGCACGTTGAAGTCAAGCGGGTCATTGAACGCAACACAACAACAAAGGTTCTCACGACCATAATCCTCTTGGCCTCTTATCGCTCATCCCTCCTCCTCCTCCTCCTTCGCCAATCTCATCGGCTCACGTAGGATCAGACCAAGCAGACACTCTCGCTTGCCTTTCCCCTTTCAATTCATATCCCCGTTACTTTCTCTTTCTCTCCGCTTTTCGGACAATCGTTTTCCTAACCAGCCCTCTTTTGACACTTAACCTGCTCTTTCTGCTTTCTCCACAAAAGCCTCTCGAATGAACGCAAGGGGCCACATTTCAACACGAACGATGGTGGGAAACTTGTAATTTGATTAGGATCCATGAAGTTTAGCTCAGTATTGGCTGGAATCCGCCGCCCTGTGTGTGTAGGCTTTAGTTGTTCAGCTGACAGTAGGGAATGGATTCATATGGGCCCAGTCCTGGGTGGATCTCGCCTGAGATCATTTTGCAATGCAGTTTGCTGAAAATGTGCTCAAAATGTGGATAAGGTGGATAGTGCACCCCCACAATTCGTCACATTTCATGTGTCAGGTTAACCTACAATTCGATATTTTACAACCTCATGTGCAAATAAAAGGTGTTCATAAGATGGTTTACGATTAGGCAAGAAGTAAGTGTGCATGCATGTGTAGTGTTTCATCACCCACTAACATTTTATATGAATTGATGTATAAAATCATTAAACTACAGTACTGTGTAGTTAGCGGTGTGTAGAGTAGTCAAAAAATACACATAAGGAAGAGTTCTTTTAAAATGGCTCAAGTCCATCCATCCATCTTCTTCCGCTTATCCGAGGTCTAAGCAGGGAAGCCCAGACTTCCCTCTCCCCAGCCACTTCATCCAGCTCTTCCCGGGGGATCCCGAGGCGTTCCCAGGCCAGCCGGGAGACATAGTCTTCCCAACGTGTCCTGGGCCTTCCCCGCGGCCTCCTACCGGTTGGACGTGCCCTAAACACCTCCCTAGGGAGGCGTTCGGGTGGCATCCTGACCAGATGCCCGAACCACCTCATCTGGCTCCTCTCGATGTGGAGGAGCAGCGGCTTTACTTTAAGCCCCCTCCGGATGGCAGAGCTTCTCACCCTATCTTTAAGGGAGAGCCCCGCCACCCGGCGGAGGAAACTCATTGTACCCGTGATCTTGTCCTTTCGGTCATAACCCAAAGCTCATGACCATAGGTGAGGATGGGAACGTAGATCGACTGGTAAATTGAGAGCTTTGCCTTCCGGCTCAGCTCCTTCTTCACCACAACGGATCGATACAGCGTCCGCATTACTGAAGACGCCGCACCGATCCACCTGTCGATCTCACGATCCACTCTTCCCTCACTCGTGAACAAGACTCCGAGGTACTTGAACTCCTCCACTTGGGGCAGGGCTCCCAAGTAATGGCTCAAGTAAAAATAAAAAAGTAGTGTTATTGATAGCGTAAAAATACAAACAATATTTAAACTAGTTCCTCATTCTCTTTTATTACAATCAACTGTTTAAGCAAAACAAGGTCAATAGTACACAATAACTAAACAATACAAAAACTAATATCTGCTACTTGTTTAAACCTCTTGGTTTCTGTCCTCTTGTGTCCAGGGAGTTATCCCCTGAATTTGGAAACATGAACAAAAACAGAAAACTAAAAAGATCGATCTGATCGCTCTAGTACGATCCTATACTGATACCACCAATTTATTGATCAATCCACCCTCTTGTGTGTACAGACTGTGACAATTCTGACACACTAACAGTTTTTGTTATATTATCCTCTCTCTAGACTCTTAGTAATTTACTTGATCATTTCCTGTTAATATCTGCTTACTTTCTACTGTAATGTGCTTCCATCTGCACTTCTTAAACTTGACTATACACTTATTTATTGGTGTTATTTCAAGCGAGCTTAGCTATTAGCATGCCTATTCCTGGCTTTCTCTCAGTATGTAACATGTTTAGCTTCCTCCTTCAGTGATAATAACACTAATGTAGTTTATTTGCCGTTATTGAGAGGATTATTAGTAGCTTACAGTGTGGCAGCGGCTCCACATTGTGTATAGAGACATGTAAATAGCTGCAAGCTCCCTGTCAGACAGAGTGGATCGGCGTTTGTGATCGACATTAATCGGGAATGGCCGATCACGTACTTTGTTTATTGAGTAGAAGAAGACTTCATTCAACCCTGAAAAAAAGACAAAATAAATTGCAAAAATCTGACTTTTAACAACGGACAACAAAGTATGAATGTTCTGCCCCGAACTAGTGCTTGAGTCTTTGTTTTCTGACCGAAATTTTAAGCGACGAACACACTGATCCAGACAAGCAGCAACAATGGCAAAAATCACAGCGTGTAAGTTTCATCACAAAACTTGGTCAAACCTTTGGAAGTAGATATATATAAATATATTTAGTTTGTTTTGTATTGAAAATTGTTGAAATCGTAATGTATTTTGTATTCGTTGTTGTTTTTGTCTGTGAGAAACTCTGCTGATCAAACCTTGTTTAATACATGTAGCGCTAAATTTGACCAGTAGACCAATGCTACACCATATGTTTAATTGTGATAAGTCACATACAGTGTGTGCAATGTTTGATGTGTGAATGTTGTGTAGTTTCTATATGTGTAAACATTTGTAGTTTATTGTAGGGATGTCCGATAATGGCTTTTTGCAGATATCCGATATTCCGATATTGTCCAACTCTTTAATTACCAATATCAACCGATATCAACCGATATGTGCAGTCGTGGAATTAACACATTATTATGCCTAATTTGGACAACCAGGTAGTGTGAAGATAAGGTACTTTAAAAAAAAATTAATATTGAGGTGGGCGGGGTCTGGGTGGGCGGGGCCGGGGGGGCGCGGTTAAGGGGGAGGAGTATATTTATAGCTAGAATTCAATGAAATTCAAGTATTTCTAATATATATATATATATATACAGGTAAAAGCCAGTAAATTAGAATATTTTGAAAAACTTGATTTATTTCAGTAATTGCATTCAAAAGGTGTAACTTGTACATTATATTTATTCATTGCACACAGACTGATGCATTCAAATGTTTATTTCATTTAATTTTGATGATTTGAAGTGGCAACAAATGAAAATCCAAAATTCCGTGTGTCACAAAATTAGAATATTACTTAAGGCTAATACAAAAAAGGGATTTTTAGAAATGTTGGCCAACTGAAAAGTATGAAAATGAAAAATATGAGCATGTACAATACTCAATACTTGGTTGGAGCTCCTTTTGCCTCAATTACTGCGTTAATGCGGCGTGGCATGGAGTCGATGAGTTTCTGGCACTGCTCAGGTGTTATGAGAGCCCAGGTTGCTCTGATAGTGGCCTTCAACTCTTCTGCGTTTTTGGGTCTGGCATTCTGCATCTTCCTTTTCACAATACCCCACAGATTTTCTATGGGGCTAAGGTCAGGGGAGTTGGCGGGCCAATTTAGAACAGAAATACCATGGTCCGTAAACCAGGCACGGGTAGATTTTGCGCTGTGTGCAGGCGCCAAGTCCTGTTGGAACTTGAAATCTCCATCTCCATAGAGCAGGTCAGCAGCAGGAAGCATGAAGTGCTCTAAAACTTGCTGGTAGACGGCTGCGTTGACCCTGGATCTCAGGAAACAGAGTGGACCGACACCAGCAGATGACATGGCACCCCAAACCATCACTGATGGTGGAAACTTTACACTAGACTTCAGGCAACGTGGATCCTGTGCCTCTCCTGTCTTCCTCCAGACTCTGGGACCTCGATTTCCAAAGGAAATGCCAAATTTGCATGGTTGGGTGATGGTTTGGTGGCAACAAATTTTCATTTGTTGCCACTTCAAATCATCAAAATTAAATGAAATAAACATTTGAATGCATCAGTCTGTGTGCAATGAATAAATATAATGTACAAGTTACACCTTTTGAATGCAATTACTGAAATAAATCAAGTTTTTCAAAATATTCTAATTTACTGGCTTTTACCTGTACATACATAAAATAAATACTTGACATTCAGTGAATTCTAGCTATATATATGTATTTTATTATATATATACATATAAATAAAATAAATACTTGAATTTCAGTGTTCATTTATTTACACATATACACACACATAACACTCCTCTCTACTCATTGTTGTATTTGAAAGTGCAATGCTTTGCAGCCAGTAGCACAGCCTTTGAAGGAGCATAGGTATGTGCAGTGTAATATTCTGGGTTGGAGTCAATAACCAGGAAGTTGCGTCTCTTTACTTCATACTTCAGAACCGACTCCCACATTTGCCGTCAGGGTGCGCAATACAACGTAAACTGTTGGCCAACCAAAAAGTAACCACAGAACACTGTAGTGTTCTGTGGTTACTTTTTAGTTGGCCAAGCGGACGTGACGACAGCTGTCCTCACTCAGATCCGCACGGACCTGGAGGGGGCGTGCCTGTTGTCCGGCTGGAAATCGGGAGAATGGTTGTCCCGGGAGATTTTCGGGAGAGGCACTGAAATTTGGGAGTTTCCCGGAAAATTCGGGAGGGTTGGCAAGTATGACGTCAGAAGTGCTGCTCGCTGCCGAAGCTCTTCGAAATGGCTGCGCTCGTGTCTACAGGATGTAAACAGGATGTGATGTAGGGGGCCCGCGTGTACAGGATGTGATGTCATCAAAATGGCACCCTCTGATGGCTTCAAAATGAATGAATAAATGAAGTGTCCATACGGCGAGACGGGGTTCGCACACAGAGGCATGCTTGGCGTCATGTAAACATTCCTAAACCGAAAAATGTGCAAATAGAAGCGTTAGTAAGTCACGGTTAAAGTCTGAGTTAAAAAAAGAAAACAGTTTGTCATTTTTTAGTGCGCATTAAAACACTCCCCTTCGTTAAAGCCTGCCCGCGTTAACGACCGTTTATTTTGATATCAGCAAAACAGGAGCAACCTTTAGCTTCTATTAGCGTTATTAAAAGGAGGTGGCCCGCAGGGAGCACCTACTATACGGCTGCAGTACTTTCATGCCTCATGAACGTGGTGTGTGTGTTTATATTATCACGACTTATTGGAGTAACAAGCTAATGGAATTAAGGCGCTGGGTTTCACGGGCCCTTGCCAAGATTGGGCATTAAAAGGATGTGCGGCGAATAAATGGCGCTCACTAAGTAGATGAGATGGCGACGCGGCGGAGACTGCAGAGAGAGTGGACAAGTTAAAATGCTGAATCCAAAGAAACTTCAGCGAAAAAGCACTGCTGGAAGCGCACCTAACAACACCCTGTCGACGGAAAGCGGGAATTTCTATATTTGCCAGCTAATTACTTACATGAAAAGCCCAATCACACACACACAAAAAAAAAAAATCCAAACATTAACCAAAAATAAACTGTCGTTTTGTTGGAGTCCTCCGTCATCCGTGCCAGCAATGAGTCGTCTCCATTACAGATAATTCATCTGATGTTTGTGTTGCTCGGTGGATTAGCTGGGAGGCGTTGCTGTTGGCCCGCGCTGTAAAAGGCTCTCATCTGTATTTTAATGGACTAAGAAGCAGTGGGAGGATGTGGCGCTGTGCCACAATTACACAGTGAAAGAGAGGCCTCGTATGTAGCAGGTAATCTGTTTGTGAGAGGGTTTTATCCGTATAAATGGAATTAGAGGACAGTTTGATGACACATTAAAAAAGCAACACTGGTATGTGTTTACCTCCGAGCACCGCCGTGCCATATTTGGTCGACCCTAATTGGGGATTTTGTGCAATGAGGCGGGCGTATAGTAACTATAAATAAAACACTGGAAACTAAACAAGAATGGCACTTGCTGGAGCCAAGACCTCCTCCAAGGTTGAACTATTCAGAAAAGTGAACAGAAATCACTAACTGTCCACTTTGTGTTGTTTTTTTGTCCGTTTGTTAGTTTGCAGGCTACGTCCTGGTTCATGGAGGACTACGTAAGACAACTGGACTATGCTACTTTTTATTCTGAGTAGAGATGTCCGAAAATATCAGACTGCCAATATTATCGGCCGATAAATGCTTTAAAATGTAATATCAGAAATTAAAAGTAAAATTTACGACTTTTTAAAACGCCGCTGTACAGAGTGGTACATGGACGTAAGAAGAAGTACAGAGCGCCAATATTCCTTAAAGGCACTGCCTTTGCGTGCCGGCCCAATCACATAATATCTACGGCTTTTCACACACACAAGTGAATGCATGCATACTTGGTCAACAGCCATACAGGTCACACTGAGGGTGGCCATATAAAGAACTTTAACACTGTTACAAATATGCGCCACACTGTGAACCCACATCAAACAAGAATGACAAACACTTTTCGGGAGAACATCCGCACCGTAACACAACATAAACACAACAGAACAAATACCCAGAACCCCTTGCAGCACTAACTCTTCCGGGACGCTACAATATACATATATATAAAAATGGAATCAGACAAACGGTAGAAAATGGATGAATGGATGGAATCAGAGATTCCATTTATATTATAAAATAAATAACAATGCTGTTAGATTAGCATTGTTACTTTGATTTGCATAACATTTTTGACATTTGAAATTTGCTGTGTAGTTTTTGTATCATTTTGTAAAATCTCCCCCCAAAATATTCTCTGCAATGTTTATACACTGTGAGGTCATATTTGTAATATTCATGAGGCATCACAATATTAATGTCCTTTTTTAGTGAATAATCCTTCAATATTGTCTTTAAAAAGGCTGAAATTAAATATGCATGCTTTGTTTCATTTGAAAATAATGTGCATTCTTATTAAGTCTACCGTCATGTGGTGGTGCACAGAAAGCTTACAGATGGTAGGGGCCGTGCAAGGCGGCTCTTTGGAGCCCCTTCACAGCGTGGCTTGAGGAAGAAAAGGCTTGTCTTCTATCAGCAGTGTTGACATTGGGATGGCACCTAATTAGGTTTAGGCCCAGCACAGCATGCATGGTTAACTAGGCTGGCCTACGCCTCAGGCTACACTGATCCCAAGGTGACTGCAATGCTGCAGCCCAACAATGATACAGTAGACTCTTCTATTGAGAAATACCACCCAGATCTACTGTATGTATGCCCCTTCTCAGGAGACTCCAGGAGGATTGATTCACCAATCTTGTTATTTAGAATTTGAAACGCATACAACATGTCAAACTAGGCTCAACCTGGCATCATCATACACGTGTAAAAACTAAGTCTACTGTAGTTTGTATTAAAACCATAGCTTTTGTTTTAAAAAAAGGCTTTGCTACACATCTTAAAATAAAGGCTGGAGCTCTAGCAAGATATTGCTGGTAAAACTGTAGCAAAGGTAGGGTTGCCAACCGTCCCTTAAAAAATGGAATCGTCCCGTATTTTTATAACCGGGTGTAAGTGTCCAACAGAGTCGATTATTTTGTAATCACGTTGGTGAAGTGGCCAAAGGAACAAGTTGGTACTTTGTATTCATGTTACTAATTTGACGTGCCCTGTATTAAAAAGGTAAAGAGTGACGTCTCACGCCAGTTTTGATACACCAGTTTTTCGCCACAGTAGCCGACACGTAATGAGCAGGCAAAGAGAGGTATGTGGCTTAAACTGTCAGTGGCGTATCAACTGGGATAGGCTCCAGCAGGAGAGGGACAAGTGGTAGAAAATGGATGGATGGATGACATTTATCCATCCATCCATTTTCTACTGCTTGTCCCTCTCATGGGGTACTGGAGCCTATCCCATTCGGGCGGAAGGCGGGGTACACCCTGGACAAGTCGCCACTTTATCGCAGGGCCAACACAGATATTCCACAACAAAGAGCTATGAGTGTGGTATTGGTGTAATTCCAAGTTATCCTTCCAAATGTGTATCTAAGTCAGTGGTTCTTAACCTGGGTTCGATCGAACCCTAGGGGTTCGGTGAGTCGGGCTCAGGGGTTCAGTGGAGGTCTAAACACACCCGACTCATCGTGTAAATAAAAACTTCTCCCTATCGGCGTATTACGGATACGGCAACAGCAGAAGTCACACTGATTTGCAGGTGTGTAATTTGTGTTGGTTTTGTTCTTTGAACAAGGTGATGTTCATGCATGGTTCATGTTGTGCACCAGTAAAAAAACATAGTAACACTTTAGTATGGGGAACATATTCACCATTAATTAGTTGCTTATTAACATGCAAATTAGTAACATATTGGCTCTTAACTAGTCATTATTAAGTACTTATTAATGCCTTATTCGGCATGGCCTTGTTATAACCCTAACCCTGGCCCTAACCCTCTAACGCTAACCCTAACCAAATAACTCTAAATTAAGTCTTTGTTACTTAGAATATGTTCCCCTAGTGTCCAAAAAACTCTAAATTAAGTCTTTGTTACTTAGAATATGTTCCCCTAGTGTCCAAAAAACTCTAAATTAAGTCTTTGTTACTTAGAATATGTTCCCCATACTAAAGTGTTACCAAAAACATAACTTTGTCTTGAATTTGAAAAAAACATTTTATTTTTCACTAAAGAAGGGTTCGGTGAATGCACATATGAAACTGGTGGGGTTTGGTACCTCCAACAAGGTTAAGAACCACTGATTTTAGTTGTTGAACATAAACATGATATTCCCAGCATTATGATATGACACTAAAGGAGTCTAACAGGTAGCTGGTAGTACAGTAACTCATCAAAGGGTCAAATTATATTTGCTTCAACTCTTAGTATTTCTGGAAGTGTTCAATTCTGACATTATACTTCTATTTAATGACAAATTAACACACTATAGCATAATGACAATAACCACACTGTTCGAGTGGAGATCTCCTTCATAAATAAAGCATTACTCTACTGTTGCCAGTCATAAAATAATAAGAGACAAATATCTCACCTCTCTGTTTGTCAAAGTAGTTGTCATAGTGATGAAAGTAGGAGACCTGCTCTATTTAAAGCTGATCACTGAATTCATACTGTTTGAAGTTAAGCAGGATAAACTTCTCTTAAAAAATAAGTTTGTTTTTATTCTGTCCCAGTTAAGCAGGAATGAATTCTATTTAAGACAAACAATATTTTATTCTGCTCATTTATGCAGCTGGGATAGGCTCCAGCACCCCCACAACCCTGAGAGGGACAAGCGATAGAAAATGGATGGATAGATAGTTATGTTGCACCAAACATTTATTATTGAACAATTTCTTTCCCATCCATCCATCCATCCATCTTCTTCCGCTTATCCGAGGTTGGGTGGCAGGGGCAACAGCCTAAGCAAGGAAGCCCAGACTTCCCTCTCCCCAGCCACTTCGTCCAGCTCTTCCTGTGGGACCCCGAGGCGTTCCCAGGCCAGCCGGGAGACATAGTCTTTCCAACGTGTCCTGGGTCTTCCCCGCGGCCTCCTACCGGTCGGACATGTCCTAAACACCTCCCTAGGGAGGCGTTCGGGTGGCATCCTGACCAGATGCCCGAACCACCTCATCTGGCTCCTCTCGATGTGGAGGAGCAGCAGCTTTACTTTGAGCTCCCCCCGGATGGCAGAGCTTCTCACCCTATCTCTAAGGGAAAGCCCCGCCACCCGGCGGAGGAAACTCATTTCGGCCGCTTGTACCCGTGATCTTGTCCTTTCGGTCATAACTCAAAGCTCATGACCATAGGTGAGGATGGGAACGTAGATCGACCGGTAAATTGAGAGCTTTGCCTTCCGGCTCAGCTCCTATTTCACCACAACGGATCGATACAGCGTCCGCATTACTGAAGACGCCGCACCGATCCGCCTGTCGATCTCACGATCCACTCTTCCCTCACTCGTGAACAAGATTCCGAGGTATTTGAACTCCTCCACTTGGGGCAAGATCTCCTCCCCAACCCGGAGATGGCACTCCACCCTTTTCCGGGCGAGAACCATGGACTCGGACTTGGAGGTGCTGATTCTCATATCAGTCGCTTCACACTCGGCTGCGAACCGATCCAGCGAGAGCTGAAGATCCTGGCCAGATGAAGCCATCAGGACCACATCATCTGCAAAAAGCAGAGACCTAATCCTGCAGCCACCAAACCAGATCCCCTCAACGCCTTGACATTCTGTCCATAAAAGTTATGAACAGAATCGGTGACAAAGGGCAGCTTTGGCGGAGTCCAACCCTCACTGGAAACGTGTCCGACTTACTGCCGGCAATGCGGACCAAGCTCTGGCACTGAGCATACAGGGAGCGGACTGCCACAATCAGACAGTCCGATACCCCATACTCCCTGAGCACTCCCCACAGGACTTCCCGAGGGATACGGTCGAATGCCTTCTCCAAGTCCACAAAGCACATGTAGACTGGTTGGGCAAACTCCCATGCAGGGCCGGCCCGTGGCATAGGCCGTATAGGCAAATGCTAAGGGCGCCGTCCATCAGGGGGCGCCACGCCAGTGCCACAAATGTTGGAGAAAAAAAAAAAAAGAAGAAAGTTGGTACTATTATTTCTAAATACAAAAAATAATCCCACGTTAATTAAAATGCAAAGTAAAGCCTATTTAATAGAAATATTATTTGTTACAACATTACGCCCCCCCCTCCTCCCCCCGCACGGTGCGCCCCCTCCCTTCCCGTATCATGACTCTTTTTGGACGTCACGACATCAAAAAATCAACACAAGATGCCAAAACTGTCAGGTGCCCAGGGAAGAAAAAAGAGAAAAGAAGAGGAGGAGAAATGAGAAAAGACAGAGGTAGCAGGTAGGTAACGTTAGCCTACATGAAATTATTTGTCTGTTACAGAATGTGATAGTAACCTGGCTTTTTAGCATTAAGCTAATGTTACATGATTCGGCAATTGCTAATCAATAAATAGCTAGTTCTGTTTTAACGTCGGGTTAATATTGTGGAGGGGGCTAAATTGTTATGGTAAATAATAATGTAACGTCAGGTAATTACAGTACTCCCACCTTACATTCCTCAGGGACATTTCTTTCTTTCTTTAGTTTATTTGGAACATGAACACACTTACATCATAATACATCACACAATTTCATATCATTTCATTTGACATCATGCCCGAAAAGGAGTAGGAAGAAGCAAAGCTTATTTAATCCTACCCCTTTCCCACTTTAAAGCGTTTACAAATATATAGAATCATTTACTGACCTTTTTATATAATAAAATAACATCTATGAATTAGTATACAACAGTTTTGTAATATGTAATTCATTCATTAATTCAGTCATTATTAACATACTGAGATGAAGAATATCTTATTTTCAATAAGGTTGAAAGTATTTCTCATAATTCTTCTTCTTTGTACTCTGTAAGCACTATTATTTTGAACAACCTGGATCATATCAGTACAATTTTTAACTTCTTTACTTAATCCATTCCATAATTTAATTCCACATACTGATATGCTAAAAGTTCTAAGTGTTGTACGTGCATATAAATGTTTGTATTAGATCTTTTAAGCAGGTGTTTTTTGTTTACATTGTTATTGCCTTCTGGTTAGCTAATGTTTGCCCTGCAGGTAATCGTCACTTTTCCACCCCTTTATATATTAGGTATAGTTGTAAGTAAAAAAAAAAAGGTCAAAGACAAAGCTATTCGGGTTCTTGTGAGTATATACACTTCACTGCCGATGTGGGGGGGCGCCACCTAAAATCTTGCCTAGGGCGCCAGATTGGTTAGGGCCGGGCCTGCTCCCATGCACCCTCAAGGACCCTGCCGAGAGTATAGAGCTGGTCCACAGTTCCACGACCAGGACGAAAACCACACTGTTCCTCCTGAATCCGAGGTTCGACTATCCGGCGTAGCCTCCTCTCCAGTACACCCGAATAGACCTTACCGGGAAGGCTGAGGAGTGTGATCCCACAATAGTTAGAACACACCCTCCGGTTCCCCTTCTTAAAGAGAGGAACCACAACTCCGGTCTGCCAATCCAGAGGTACCGCCCCCGATGTCCACGCGATGCTGTATTATTCCAAAACCTGTACATATATTTAAATTCTGCCTGGATTCAAATAGTTAAAAAATATGTGTAGATTGTCAGTCATCAGGTCGTATAAGCTACAAAGGTTGAATAAATGCAACTCTGAAACATTGTCAACAACCAAGAAGAGTCCAGTTGCTTCAATTCAACCTTTGTCGATAGTATAAAACTCCTTTCACACAAAGAACATGATTTTTTTCCCAGGGAGTTTGCAACCCCAAGCGTACGTAGCTATGTTAGTTTTACTAGACTTCAGACCTCATTGACCCCATCATTCAAATTGGTACATACATAAACTCAACCTTCCATACACTACATTAAGACAACGGGTGGTACAGAGAAGATAAATAGAACTAACGTGACAAGCTGGAACAGAAACCAAAAATAATACGCACTCAGATACTCGTGACCTGAGTGTAACAGTGTGAAATGTGTGTGTGTGCGTGTGTGAGAGAGTGGGTCTAGTAGTCCTGTTCTATTGAGAGTGTGATGTTATTGAGATCATTGTTGAGTGGAGGCAGTCCAATGATTTTAGTTGCAGAACACGTTACAGGATTTTTGTCTGGTTTTTGACAGAAAGTTCTAGAAAGCAGTGGTGAAGTACATCAGGATGAATTTAATGATGAGGTGAGGGGCAACATTAGAGTCCTTTAGGCTCGCGGATGGCTGATGACTTTTGAATATCTGTAACGTGTTGATCTTTAGATATTTGTACACCTAATATCTGTGTTCCTCTCAGGGGCG
Organism: Nerophis lumbriciformis; assembly: GCF_033978685.3. Taxonomy (NCBI): domain Eukaryota; kingdom Metazoa; phylum Chordata; class Actinopteri; order Syngnathiformes; family Syngnathidae; genus Nerophis; species Nerophis lumbriciformis. Next base: position 15,954,910 of record NC_084555.2, on the reverse strand, counting down.
TAGCGCCAATTTCTGGGCGCCCAAACACAAGACTCCTAAAGGGCCCCCCCATTCCACCCTAAACCCAATGTCCCTCCCCAATACACACACTCTTGGTATGTTTACATGCTGTAAGAAAAAAAATATTGCACGGATTTGGTTGAAACCAGCTTTTTAAAACACATGTAAAAAATCTTAATCAGCTTTTTTTTGGCATTTAAAAAAAAATAAAAATAGTAAATACATTTAATATAAAATGGCCAGAATATAAATCTAAATAATCATATAACCTGTCAATATTCACTTAGATGATACATTTGTCAAGTTTTACTTTACATTACAGTGCTGTCATGATCCGTGGCCCGGATCATGTTTTTGTTATTTTCTGCTGGTTTTGGACTCCCTTAGTTCCTGTTGTTGTGCACCCTTGAGTTTGTTTAGTTACCATGGCTACTTATTATTTTCACCTGCGTCTGATTGGTGTTCGGGACGCTCACCTGTTTTTCGAGCACTAATCAGAGGCATTATTTAAGCCTGCCTTCGCCAGTCAGTCGGCCTGGCTTCTTTGTTTGCTTCATGCTCCTGTTACGTGAGTACCGTATTTTTCGGAGTATAAGTCGCACCAGAGTATAAGTTGCACCTGTTGAAAATGCATAATAAAGAAGGAAAAAAGCATATAAGTCGCACTGTAGTATAAGTCGCATTTTTGGGGGAAATTTATTTGATAAAACCCAACACCAAGAATAGACATTTGAAAGGCAATTTAAAATAAATAAAGAATAGTGAACAACAGGCTGAATAAGTGTACGTTATATGACGCATAAATAACCAACTGAGAACGTGCCTGGTATGTTAACGTAACATATTATGGTAAGAGTCATTCAAATAACTATAACATATAGAACATGCTATACGTTTACCAAACAATCTGTCACTCCTAATCGCTAAATCCCATGAAATGTTATACGTCTAGTCTTTTACATGAATGAGCTAAATAATATTATTTGATATTTTACGGTAATGTGTTAATAATTTCACACATAAGTCGCTCCTGAGTATAAGTCGCACCCCCGGCCAAACTATGAAAAAAACTGCGACTTATAGTCCGAAAAATACGGTACTCCTTGTCTTGAGTCTATGCTAAGTGGTAGCGATTGCTTCCAGTGCGATCGGCGCATTTTTCCATCGGCTTGTTTCCTGTTTTTTGTACCTCCTTGACTTCTCAAGAATAAATCATGTTCCTACCTGCAAGTTCTGTTACGGCGGGGTTGCAGCTTGCTGCGAGGTACGTTCCCCCGTGATGCAAACGGACCACTCCGGACAGGACTTGCAGGTAGGAACATGACTTTTCCTTGAGAAATCAAGGAGGTACAAAAAACAGGAAACAAGCCGACGGAAAAATGTGCCGATCGCACTGGAAGCTATCGTTACCACTTAGCATAGACTCAAGCCAAGGAGTACTCACGTAACAGGAGCATGAAGCAAACAAAGAAGCCAGGCCGACTGATTGGCAAAGGCAGGCTTAAATAATGTCTCCTATTCGTGCTTGAGAAACAGGTGAGCGTCCCGAACACCAATCAGAGGCAGGTGAAAATAATAAGTAGCCATGGTAACTAAACAAACTCAAGGGTGCACAACAACAGGAACTAAGAGAGTCCAAAACCAGCAGAAAATAACAAAAACATGATCCGAGTCACGGATCATGACAAGTGCAAAGTAGAGATTAGCTGATTGACATAGTCCTATCATCAGGGGATAATACAAATCATATTAATACATGTGTATGGTTACATTATTACTATCATTAGTGTATTCCCTTGGAGTCTTTTTAAAAACTAGTGGCGCTTCTGTTTATAACTTTAATCGAGGGTCTGTGAGTTTGAATTCACCACAGTTATGTGCAATGAGATGCAAATGTGAAACTTATACATAACTTTGTTCTGTGCTGCCAACTATATATTTTTTTTTTTTACATTTTTACATTTATTATATCACCTCTTCTTGTTCCAAAATGCTGGTGCTGTGAGTGAATTCTTAAAAGTTTAGCTTTGAAGACGTCATGATGTCTGTTTTGAGTGATGTGTTTGAAGTTAGGCTTAGCTATAGGTGGAATGAACCATTTTGTATTTTTGATAGGGGTTGTTGTAGGTACTCTTAGACCAGGGGTCGGCAACCCAAAATGTTGAAAGAGCCATATTGGACCAAAAATACAAAAACAAATCTGTCTTGAGCCGCAAAAAATTAAAAGCCATATTACATACAGATAGTGTGTCATGAGATTTAAATTGAATTAAGAGGACTTAAAAGAAACTAAATGAGCTCAAATATAGCTACAAATGAGGCATAATGATGCAATATGTACATATAGCTAGCCTAAATAGCATGTTAGCATCAATTAGCTTGCAGTCATGCAGTGACCAAATATGTCTGATTAGCACTCCACACAAGTCAATAACATCAACAAAACTCACCTTTGTGCATTCATGCACAACCTTAAAAGTTTGGTGGACAAAATGAGACAGAAAAAGAAGTGGCATAAAACACGTCCTAGAAAGTCAGAGAAAGTTATACATGTAAACAAACTACGGTGAGTTCAAGGACCGCCATAATTAGTAGGACAAAACGGCGCTCGCCAAATACTCGAATCAGTGAAGCATGTTTAATATAAACAGTGTGCTTTATAACAATTAGGGAGGTTTGTGTCATGTTTGTCCTCCTACAGAAACCATATTAAAACAAAAAATATATTTTTTTCCCCTCATCTTTTTCCATTTTTCATACATTTTTGAAAAAGCTCCAGAGAGCCACTAGGGCGGCGCTAAGAGCCGCGGGTTGCCGACCCCTGTCTTAGACATTCTGAATTTGATTCAAGCAACCTTACTATGGAACTTTCACATCTACATTATTTTATTTGAACATTTCTGACCTTTTTTTTATAACTTACATACTTCAATGGCAGAAAAAGAAAATCTTCAAACTTTACAAAAGCGCAGAGACCCTCGTTCATCGCCACTTACCCCTCCACTTTGTCGCCCCTGGTCCTTCATTACTCCTTGCATTGTTATACATTGATACATGGCATCTATTACATTGGACAAGTGCACAGTTACAGTGTATTTGTAAAAGGTTGATCACGTGCTTCTTGGGTCATTAGCATTAAAGCTGCAGACACACAAAAAGGTATGTTCCCAGAAAGGCTTACTAAAAGCACTTTTAGTCTAAATTCCAGCATCAAGGCTAGACTTGTGGGAGCTCTGAGTCGTATACTTTTAACAGAAAAAAGTATATACCGTATTTTTCGGAGTATAAGTCGCTCCAGAGTATAAAAAGTCGCACCGGCCGAAAATGCATAATAAAGAAGGAAAAAAAACATACATAAGTCGCACTGGAGTATAAGTCGCATTTTTTGGGTAAATGTATTTGATTAAAGCCAACACCAAGAATAGACATTTGAAAGGCAATTTAAAATAAATAAAGAACAGTGAACAGGCTGAATAAGTGTACGTTATATGAGGCATAAATAACCGACTGAGAACGTGCCTGGTATGTTAACGTAACATATTATGGTAAGAGTCATTCAAATAACTATAACATATAGAACATGCTATACGTTTACCAAACAATCTGTCACTCCTAATCGCTAAATCCCATGAAATCTTATACGTGTAGTCTCTTTCGTGAATGATCTAAATCAGGGGTCACCAACCTTTTTGAAACCAAGAGCTACTTCTTGGGTACTGATTAATGCGAAAGGTTACCAGTTTGATACACACTTATATAAATTGCCAGAAATAGCCAATTTGCTCAATTTACCTTTAACTCTATGTTATTATTAATAATTAATGATATTAATCTTTGTGGAAACACTGATCATCTTAATGATTTCTCACAATAAATATATATAGATACAGATACATATCAATATGCAACACTTTATTTGTATATTTTCTCTAAGTGCACATTTTTTAAATTGAACATTTTCAAATGATCACTTCTAAGACAGTCTTGTGAAATCACAATATCCCATTTTAACTAGCTAGCCACTAACATTTTTTAACAAATCATGAATTACTTTGCACCATGTTTGTACAAATAATAACTCATGTAAAATACAAAAGTCAACTCTCAAATTTTTAAATAAATCATGTCACACTTTGAACTAGACACCAAATCTGTTATCTGTTTCTTTGTCAGTTAGTGAAGACCAAGTCTTTAAAATATTTTCTTGGATTTCCAAATTCTATTTGAGTTTTGTCTCTCTTAGAATTAAAAATGACGAGCAAAGCGAGACCAGCTTGCTAGTAAATAAATACAATTTAAAAAATAGAGGCAGCTCACTGGTAAGTGCTGCTATTTGAGCTATTTTTAGAACAGGCCAGCGGGCGACTCATCTGGTCCTTACGGGCGACCTGGTGCCCGCGGGCACCGCGTTGGTGACCCCTGATCTAAATAATATTATTTTATATTTTACGGTAATGTGTTAATAATTTCACACATAAGTCGCTCCTGAGTATAAGTCGCACCCCGGGCCAAACTATAAAAAAAACTGCGACTTATAGTCCGAAAAATACGGTATTGAAAATTCGTCCTCGATGGCCAAAAAAATGGACTCTTACTGTGTTTCTGTTAAAACTTGTTTTAAGGCCATTTCAATTCGCAGTTGTTTTGACTTGCAGACCAGCATTTGGTGAGTGTTATGTAACAGTTATTTGACTTTATCGATCACTTTTGAGCCCGCTCTGCCAAGTACAACAAGGTGTCAAATGAATAGAAAGCAGACATAAGAAAAGAAACACGACGAACGACAAAAGAAAAATAGCATATCAAAAAACCAAAAACATACATATATGGCTTTTTGTGACACGGTAGTTAATTAGAAGGCGCCGTTCTGTTTTGAAGTCTTGTTTCTTTGGAGTGAAAGGACAAAGCGTGGCAGAGGGAGGCTGACAGAAGCTCTTGTGTGTGAGATCCGTTTCACAGTCCTCTTACTTCCCCACCGGGCTGCGCTTTGTGGCATCATAAACAGCTTCCTTGTGTGGAATCCCCGACAACCCACCCCTCTCTGATTCCATTTCCGCTTTATTGCCAGTTGGCCCTCATTGAAGTGTGATGGTCAAGCTAAAAAGAGGATATGAGCTAAAAAAAAAAAAAGAGGATGCGGCGCGGCCGGCGGGCGTGTTGACTGACACAAGCCGACACTTTGACTGGTGTGTCGTGGCATGTTAACACGTTTGAGTGCAAAATGTCAGACTATAGGCCTGGTCATCTAAAGTTGTGTGGGTTGATGTTTGTAGTTTAATAACCGCCGAAAAACCTCCGACTGTTAATTGCAAAATTAATTCCAGCTGATTATAGTTGTTTGTAGCAGCTGACCTTGCAGCCTTTACCTGATGTCAAAGTAACACGGTCAGAAGTCCGTTTGCAACAAACCCGGTTGACTCATACCAAAGCTCTTGATCATTGCTTTATAATGGAAGTCATACATGACAACACAATGACGCAAAAACAACCATTGACCTTAAAGTTCAAATTCACCAAAAAAACAACGTTTCTCAGGAGGATATGCATAACAATTTTAAATAGGTCTCACATCCCACAATAGGTTTAAAAGTGCTTTTTATAAAAGTTTTACCTGGAACTTGCAATTGTATGTGTCTGTCGCTTTAACGCTAATGAACTGTGTCCATGCCTGTTTCCGACAGAGCGTGCATCTCCAGGAAGCACTTTGTTCACTATTTTACTAGAGATGTCCGATAATGGCTTTTTTGCAGATATTCCGATATTGTCCAACTCTTAATTACCGATTCCGATATCAACCGATACTGATATATACAGTCGTGGAATTAACACATTATTATGCCTAATTTTGTTGTGATGCCCCGCTGGATGCATTAAACAATGTAACAAGGTTTTCCAAAATAAATCAACACAAGTTATGAAAAAAAATGCCAACAATTATTTATTATTGAAGTCACGAAGTGCATAATTTTTTTTTAACATGCCTCAAAACAGCAGCTTGGAATTTGGGACATGCTCTCCCTGAGAGAGCATGAGGAGGTTGAGGTGGGTGGGGTTGGGGGGTTTGGGGGGAGCGGGGGTGTATATTGTAGCGTCCCGGAAGAGTTAGTGCTGCAAGGGGTTCTGGGTATTTGTTCTGTTGCGTTTATGTTGTGTTACGGTGCGGATGTTCTCCCGAAATGTGTTTGTCATTCTTTTTTGGTGTGGGTTCACAGTGTGGCGCATATTTGTAACAGTGTTAAAGTTGTTTATACGGCCACCCTCAGTGTGACCTGTATGGCTGTTGAAAAGCCGTAGATATTATGTGAATGGGCCGGCACGCAATGGCAGTGCCTTTAAGGTTTATTGGCGCTCTGTACCTCTCCCTACGTCCGTGTACACAGCGGCGTTTTAAAAAGTCATGCATTTTACTTTTTGAAACCGATACTGATAATTTTTAAACCGATAATGTCCGATATTACATTTTAAAGCATTTATCGGCCAATAATATCGGCAGTCCGATATTATCGGACATCCCTATATTTTACATATTCACTGTAACTTTTTACAAACTAACAGATGCCATATATCACATGTGAAGTGAAGTGAAGTGAATTATATTTATATAGCGCCTTTCTCTAATGACTCAAAGCGCTTTACATAGTGAAACCCAATATCTAAGTTACATTTTTAAACCAGTGTGGGTGGCACTGGGAGCAAGTGGGTGAAGTGTCTTGCCCAAGGACACAACAGCTGTGACTATGATGGCAGAAGCGGGGATCGAACCTAGAACCCTCAGGTTGCTGGCATGGCCGCGCTACCAACCGAGCTACGCTGCCCCACATGCAACAACTTCGTGGGACAGGACAAAAAACAAATGTTAGCAACATTAGCATAATTATGTCTGCTACAGTGCTCACATTCATACTTGCCAACCTTGAGACCTCAGAATTCGGGAGATGGCGGCGGGGTTGAGGTTGACGGGGTTGGGAGGCGCAAGGTTTGGTGGTAGCGGGGGTGTATATTGTAGCGTCCCGGAAGAGTTAGTGCTCCAAGGGGTTCTGGGTATTTGTTCTGTTGTGTTTATGTTGTATTACGGTGAGGATTTTCTCCCGAAATGTGTTTGTCATTCTTGTTTGGTGTGGGTTCACAGTGTGGCACATATTTGTAACAGTGTTAAAGTTGTTTATACGGCCACCCTCAGTGTGACCTGTATGGCTGTTGGTCAAGTATGACTTGCATTCACTTATGTGTGGGTAAAAGCTGTATATATTATGTGACTGGGCCGGCACGCTGTTTGTATGGAGGAAAAGTGGACGTAACGACAGGTTAATATTGTTGTCCGGGTAGAAATCGGGAGAAATTCGGGAGAATGGTTGCCGCGGGAGATTTGCGGGAGGGTTACTGAAATTCGGGAGTCTCCCGGGAAAATCGGGAGGGTTGGCAAGTATGCTCACATTACACTCACATTTTAACAGTAACATTACGCTACTGTACGTTAGCTAATTTGCTGAGAAGAATACGATCACAAATTTGCTGAGAAGAATACGCTCCCATATTTTAAGATTTGTAGTGAAGCCTAGGGAGGGGCACCGAAACCCGTTTCCATAATGGCACCGGTACCAAAGTAAACGTTAGTACTAACCAGACTGAAAAAAGATGCAATCAGTGCTTCATTGCGGTGTGAAATGAATGCAGACTAAGAGCCTGATTTACTAAGATCCAAATACCAAGTACTAAACAGCGTGTGCAAAAAATAAAATAGCGTGTACTATGAGTGGACGTGTTGCATGTAATCTACTAAGTGAAAAGTGGGGGCAGACTGCCTTATTTTTAATGAGGATTTTGCGTGCGTACGGGTCTCTTGCCACCGACACGATCATTTTCTGCACATTCATGTTATCATGCTCCTACCTGTGTGGGATGTGTTGAACACGCAGCACACATCTATAATCTGTAACACCTTTTCTGAATCGCAATCTAGACAACAGAAACATGTGCACACTGACACTTTCTGAAACGTTTCTTTCACTTTCACATTAAAGGCCTGAGGCTGTGGATCTGGTCTGAAATGACTAAAACGCAAGCAAATGCACAATGAAAGACGTCTTTTCATGTAGGAGGTATATTACAGTAATATATTTCCTAAATAATAATTAAAGGGGAACATAATCACAATTTCAGAAGGGTTAAAACCATTAAAAATCAGTTCCCAGTGGCTTATTTTATTTTTCGAAGTTTTTTTCAAAATTTTACCCATCACGCAATATCCCTAAAAAAAGCTTCAAAGTGCCTGATTTTAACCACCCGTCCATTTTCCTGTGACGTCACATAGTGATGCCAACACAAACAAACATGGCGCATAGAACAGCAAGCTATAGCGACATTAGCTCGGATTCAGACTCGGATTTCAGCGGCTTAAGCGATTCAACAGATTACGCATGTATTGAAACGGATGGTTGTAGTGTGGAGGCAGGTAGCGAAAACGAAATTGAAGAAGAAACTGAAGCTATTGAGCCATATCGGTTTGAACCGTATGCAAGCGAAACCGACGAAAACGACACGACAACCAGCGACACGGGAGAAAGCGAGGACGAATTCGGCGATCGCCTTCTAACCAACGATTGGTATGTGTTTGTTTGGCATTAAAGGAAACTAACAACTATGAACTAGGTTTACAACATATGAAATACATTTGGCAACAACATGCACTTTGAGAGTGCAGACAGCCCAGTTTTCATCAATTAATATATTCTGTAGACATACCTCTCTTTTCATGAAAGCTGATCTGTCCAGTTTTGGAGTTGATGTCAGCAGGCCAGGGAAGCTAGGGTCGATATTCTTCCCTTGATCATCTTCGGTGGCATGGGGGTTTAGCTCGCTCGTCTGCGGGAACAAACTGCTGCCATTCCTTGCCGTGCTACCGAGGTCCTTTGTCCCTGAATTGCTCACACACTCCGGCAGATTCAACGGGGGTCTGGCGGCAGATTTCTTTGACTTTATCGTTGGAAATGCATCTGCTTTAAGTGTCGCAGGATATCCACACATTCTTGCCATCTCTGTCGTAGCATAGCTTTCGTCGGTAAAGTGTGCGGAACAAACGTCCAATTTCTTGCCACTTTCGCATCTTTGGGCCACTGGTGCAACTTGAATCCGTCCCTGTTCGTGTTGTTACACCCTCCGACAACACACCGACGAGGCATGATGTCTCCAAGGTACGGAAAACAGTCGAAAAAACGGAAAATAACAGAGCTGATTTGACTCGGTGTTTGAGAAAATCGTGGATTGCTTCCCGATGTGACGTCACGCTCCGAGAGCGAATAATAGAAAGGCGTTTAATTCGCCAAAATTCACCCATTTAAAGTTCGGAAATCGGTTAAAAAAATATATGGTCTTTTTTCTGCAACATCAAGGTATATATTGACGCTTACATAGGTCTAGTGATAATGTTCCCCTTTAAAAAACGAAAAACATAACAAAAAAAAACCGCCAGCAGACACCAAAACGCATCAATTGAATTAACTTTAATCAGCCCCATAAGTCATCCAGCAGCAACAAAATTATAAAATGAAATTGCTGAATAGGCTAATATTTTTTTATTTATGACCGTCCACCAAAATGTTGACACACACGTAGGATGTCTCTCCATCGTCAGCATGTGCAGCGCGAGCACTGATCCTGCAGCCATGTGTGGAACTGTCAGTTTGCACACCTTCTGACACGTGCTAAATAAAAAGCTAAACAGTGTTTGCAAAACGGTGATGAGTGTTGATGAATCTCATTGCGCGTGCTAATTATTTATATTTGCATTTTCTCCTCCCAGTATTATGGGCGTTTTGATGATCAGCATATATGTTGCATATCAATGAAGACAGAGACTCAAAATGGATTGCACGCCTTATTCTGCTCACTTAACAGACACAATCCACTTTGCACACATTTAGTAGATTAGCTTTGCAGGGGCTATCAGGTTTGCACATCTCTTAGTACACACAAACCTTTAGTAAATCAGGCGCGGTAGTGATCATGTCCAAGTAACGTCTTGTTAGTTACGTAGCATCCTTTAGTTTACACCACCTCAGCGCTAGCCAACAACAACACAGGACTTCCTCATTTTGCACCTATGACGATTACGGTGAGAGAAGTTGCACTCACAAATTAGAGTATTGACAAGAAAATAGATTTTTTTGCACGTACTCTATGTTCTGTAATGCTGCAATAATTATGACAATTCATTTTTTTAATGTATTACTTAAAGGGGCTATTTGCAACCTTTATGCAGATGCATAGAGGGTGCTAACCTTCCAATGTATTTTAAGCATTATGTCACACCCATTTAGCACGTAACTATGCTGGTAGGTAACACTCACACACGTGCATTAGCTTTGTGTGTTGTAAACTAATGCTCGCGATTTAGAGAGTTACCGTTAGCTATTATTGAATGTATTTTTTTTTTGTGTATGTGCATGCGCTTTCTGAGAGTGTGTGTGTACAAGACAGCAGTGAGTGACAAGCATGATCGCAGACTATTTCGATCAATTTTTAGTGTGTGTTACGTTAAACCACTAGTAAGCTATCCAATGGGGTTCATGTTATATTTTTAGGTTAAAAAAATGTAACTAAGTATTCGAAGATTCCAGTTCAACTTGAATTTCTCAAAATTCCCTAAATATAGAAAGACATTGTTTTGTTTTTTAATGTTCTGGCTCGGGTGTTTTTGGTCTGGACCCCGGGATGCAGAGACGGCAGGCAAAATGCGGGTAAAATGTATTTAATAACAAAATAGTGCAGCAGGGAAGTGCACAAAACAAAGCACGAGAAGCATAGGGAAAGCTATGCAACATGCAGGTACAAAGCACAATGGCCATAGCATAAGAAGTATCTTGATTGGCAAACAGGAACAGGTATGTCCTGATTACCAATCAGGGACAGGTGAGGTAACTCAGACAGCAGTGACACAAACAAGGCAAACAGGAAATGGAAACAAAAATAAGAGAGCTGGACAGGAAATAAAACAAAATACAACTAATTGTCGTGAGAGATTATGACCTTTTTTTTTTTTAAAGGTGCATATTTTCTATTTTTTAAGTACCGCTACCCGCTTGAGCACTGTTTAGGCACCAGTCCTGACTTAGTACTAGTATCAGTTCAAATTTAAACGATACACATCTGTAGCAAAGCCCTGTTTTTTTTCTAACGGTAGTTTTTAAAAGTGTTTTTTTTAACAAAGCTGTCCTAAACGGTCCTAAGCAGGGTCTAAGGACTTTGCATGATAATTTAAAAGGTTAATTTCACATATATTTGCACTTAATTACAAGCGTTAAATAAGTCTGTTTGGTAAGTTTTCAAATTAGTCCTTGGTATTCCTAAAAGATAGTGTTAAATCGCATAAAAGTTTCCACATTTGACCCAACATAAGGTTGTGTGTCCTTAGAATAGAATAGAATAGAATGGACTTTATTTTATTATATTTGCTTATAACGAGATTAAGGACTCCAATTTAAGGTGTGGTAGTGGAAACAAATATGGTATAAAAATAAATCACACAAGTAGTAATAAAGATAAAAAATAAGAATTGAAATAAACAGACTGCTATCCAATAAAAACAATAAGCAATCCTGTACAATGTACAAAACAATATACAAAATACTGTACAATATACAGAACAAAACAAGAGTACCAGAGTAATAAAGTAATAACAATCAGTGTCAGACATATTGCACTCTAAGGGTAATATTGCACAGTAGAGTATTGGGGTAGGATATTGTATAGGGGTGAATTATTTGTTACAAGTTTAACATGGGTTTAAGGTTATGTGTTGTACGAAATGTCATGGTCATTAGGGCTGCGAATCCTTGGGTGTCCCACGATTCGATTCAATATCGATTCTTGGGGTCACGATTCGATTATAAATCGATTTTTTCGATTCAAAACGATTCTCGAATTAAAAAACGATATTTTTCCGATTCAAAACGATTCTCTATTCATTCAATACATTGGATTTCAGCAGGATCTACCCCAGTCTGCTGACATGCAAGCAGAGTAGTAGATATTTGTAAAAAGCTTTTATAATTGTAAAGGACAATGCTTTTTCAACTGATTGCAATAATGTAAATTTGTTTTAACTATTAAATGAACCAAAAATATGACTTATTTCATCTTTGTGAAAATATTGGACACAGTGTGTTGTCAAGCTTATGAGATGCGATGCAAGTGTAAGCCACTGTGACACTATTGTTTATTTTTATTTTTTTATAAATGTCTAATGATTATGTCAATGAGGGATTTTTAATCACTGCTATGTTGAAATTGTAACTAATATTGCTACTGTTGTTGATAATATTCATTTTTGTTTCACTACTTTTGGATTGTTCTGTGTAGGGATGTCCCGATCCAGGTTTTTGCACTTCCGATCCGATACCGATATTGTTTTTGCACTTCCGATCCGATACCGATACTGACCGATACTGGCCTATCCGAGCATTATTAAAGTTTCAAGTTATTTAGCCTACTTAGTTGTCAGAATCATGTTGAAAAGGGATTTAGTACTCTTGATAACAACTAGCCAGCTGAATTAGGGGAGTTTGAATAATACACAATGGTTGGTAACAAGAAACTGACCTGTTTATTCAAGGATAAACACAAAATAGACAAAATTATACATGACAAACAGAAATGGCATCATTGAACTAGGGCTGGGCAATATGGCCTTTTTTAAATATTGCGATATTTTAAGGCCATATTGCGATACACGATATATATCTCGATATTTTGCCTTAGCCTTGAATGAACACTTGATGCATATAATCACAGCAGTATGATGATTCTATGTGTCTACATTAAAACATTCTTCTTCATACTGCATTCATATATGCTACTTTTAAACTTTCATGCAGAGAAGGAAATCACAACTAAAAAAAAATCACTATTTTTTTCATACGGTGTTAATCTGGAAATGTTTGCCTCGGCATTTTGATGGTGTGGACGTGTGGCACCGAATGGAGATAAGCGTCTCGACAGACGTTATAATATTTGAACAATGATGACGAAAACTGTTTTCTCTGTCGTGTCCGTGTGTCGAAAATTTTTATGCGCTTATTTTTTTATTTGATTTTGTGCGTGGCATAGATTTGCAGTGCGCAATTGCACAGGTGCGCACCCTAGAGGGAATTTTGCTAGCCCGGCTGCGCTAGCATCACAGCTAACGTTAGCCATGCTGCTACCTCTCTGCTGGGATAGTGCGTATACGTATGTGACGTATGACGTGACAGTATGTGACGTGTGTAAGAAGGTGCGCTTGCTTTTTGTGAGAGGGAAACACAGGAAAGAGTGAGAAGAGCCTGTTGTGTAATGCCCGCAGCTAAAAGCAACTGCGTGAGAATCCACAGACCTGTGGATGTGTTGAAGGTGTGCTGGAAAATGCGGAACGGAAATTAGGGAGCAGCAGAAAAGTGGAATATATTATTTAAATCGGTGCGTTGGAAAACAAGGACCGGAGTTTTTTTTAAACTGGATCTGGATTGGCATTTTCCCATGCGTTGCCGATACGCATTTTTTTGCAAATATCGGCGGCCGATCCGATCCAAATATCGGATCGGGACATCCCTAGTTCTGTGTCGTGTTTGTGTCTTCTCTCAATTTCAAGATTCAAGATGCTTTATTATTGTCCATTCTTTAACATTTACAAGACGTATAAGAACTGAAATTTCATTTTCGGCACAGTCCCACTAAGAGCAGACATACGTTACAGGGGGACAAGACGGGACCGCCAACGGATCAGCCACTTACAGCGCTCTGTTTATTGCTGTTCTGAGTGTTGTTGGGTCGGGTTTGGTTTTGTAATTGGATTGCGTTGTTATGGTATTGCTGTGTGTTGTTTTGTTGGATCGATTAATAAAAAAAATAGATTTTTGAAAAATGAGAATCGATACTAAATTGCACAACGTGAGAATCGGGATTTGAATTCCGAATCGATTTTTTCCCACACCCCTAATGGTCATTATTGGGAAAAGGAACAAACTATTCTGGATTTGGTGCAGATCTGGATCAATGTGCCTAACCAGGACTTGTGAGTCAACAGTGGAATAATTTTTGGATTGCTGGGCATTGGTGGAGGTGTGTGTGAGAAGAAGAAGAAGGAAAAGGAGTATGGCAGGTGTGTTGTTGTGTGTTGTGGTCCGGTCATGTTCAATCCCGGCTACTTTTGAGAAGGGGGGGGGGATACGTCGGGGCAGACAAGAAAAGCGAGCCACCCAGGCTTCATTACCATGTCAATCCGAAGAAAGAGTCCTCGAAGTGGGAGAAACGGGCCGGCCAGGGCCCAGCAGTGGGGCCGGATCCATATGGTGCTGCCGGCTCTGGAATGAATAGTGAATGGATGGTGGAGCGGCTGGGGCTGCTGGAATCTGCCTCCAAGCCTTTGTGAGCAGGATGACCAAAGACAAGAGGGAGCTCTGCAGATGGCCCAGCCTATAAATAGTCAGCCAGTCTATCTCCGTGCTGTCACTCTTCTTCCAGCTCACCCCCCAAAAATCACCCCCTCCATATTTCCTTAAGTGATGCCCTGCCTCCGGACATGACCATAGAACCCAATGCTCTCATTCGTCATCACATGGTCCTCTCTTTCTTGTCTACGGCCTTGAACCCTTAATCGCATCCTTCCATTTGTTCGAGTGTGTGTGTGTGGGTGTGTGTGCGCGCGTGCGTGCGTATGTCGGAATGTGTGTGCGCTCAGGGAGTTGCTAAGTCGAACAAACACGAGTCCAAGAAGGCAGAGAGACTACATGAGCAGTTGTGTTTACAGTCCAAACTTCTCGCAGATGGACTTTAAAGTGAGTGATAAATCCGTGTCCAGATTGAGGGTCCTTTTGTCATTAAACTAAGCTTTAGCGCTGCTGTCCATCTGGCTGTGTGTGCTTGTGTGTGTGTGTGTACGTGCATGTGTGTGTGTGCGAGTGTGTACACTGGACATGATCTGCTAGTAGAAAGACGACTACAAGCCCTCCTTTTTTTTTTCTTTTTTTTTTACGTAGCGCTAGTAAGCGTGCCTTCTGCTCCCTTTTTTTCTTTCCTTACAGATTTTCTGTCTTTTTATATGAGGTAGTATTTAGAGGAAATAAAAAAAGACAAAATTACATGATAATGAAATGCCAGAAATACTACAATAGACTAATAATATTTAGCGAACATATGATTTAATAATAACAATTTTTTTTTACATACATTTCAGTATATTATAATTTAATTTATATACATTTTTCCAAACATTTAAGCATGCTGTTGTTATAATAAGGTCATAATTTCACAATAACTGATACTTATCTAAGATAATATAGCATCATAATAATTACTTTTAAAGCCATTTATAATAATTTTTCAGACACTTTTGTCAAAGTATTGTCGGATTTAAAAAAATGGTAACATTTTAGTATGGTGAACATATTCACCATTAATTAACTGGGTATTATCTTCGACCCAACTCTCTCGTTTGAATCACACATTAAGAGTGTTACTAAAACGGCCTTCTTCCATCTCCGTAATATCGCTAAAATTCGTTCTATTTTATCCACTAGCGACGCTGAGATCATTATTCATGCGTTCGTTACGTCTCGTCTCGACTACTGTAACGTATTATTTTCGGGTCTCCCTATGTCTAGCATTAAAAAATTACAGTTGGTACAAAATGCGGCTGCTAGACTTTTGACAAGAACAAGAAAGTTTGATCATATTACGCCTATAATGGCTCACCTGCACTGGCTTCTTGTGCACTTAAGATGTGACTTTAAGGTTTTACTACTTACGTATAAAATACTACACGGTCTAGCTCCGTCCTATCTTGTCGATTGCATTGTACCATATGTCCCGGCAAGAAATTTGCGTTCAAAGAACTCCGGCTTATTAGTGATTCCCAGAGCCCAAAAAAAGTCTGCGGGCTATAGAGCGTTTTCTATTCGGGCTCCAGTACTATGGAATGCCCTCCCGTTAACAATTAGAGATGCTACCTCAGTAGAAGCATTTAAGTCCCATCTTAAAACTCATTTGTATACTCTAGCCTTTAAATAGCCCCCCTGTTGGACCAGTTGATCTGCCGTTTCTTTTCTTATCTCCTCTGCTCCCCTTTTCCTTGAGGGGGGGGGGGGGGGCACAGGTCCGGTGGCCATGGATGAAGTGCTGGCTGTCCAGAGTCGGGACCCGGGGTGGACCGCTCGCCTGTGCATCGGCTGGGAACATCTCTACGCTGCTGACCCGTCTCCGCTCGGGATGGTGTCCTGCTGGCCCCACTATGGACTGGACTCTTACTATTATGTTGGATCCACTATGGACTGGACTCTCACAATATTATGTCAGACCCACTCGACATCCATTGCTTTCGGTCTCCCCTAGAGGGGGGGGGGGCTACCCACATATGCGGTCCTCTCCAAGGTTTCTCATAGTCATTCACATCGACGTCCCACTGGGGTGAGTTTTCCTTGCCCGTATGTGGGCTTTGTACCGAGGATGTCGTTGTGGCTTGTGCAGCCCTTTGAGACACTTGTGATTTAGGGCTATATAAATAAAGATTGATTGATTGATTGATTGATTAGTTGCTTATTAACATGCAAATTAGTAACATATTGGCTCTTAATTAGTCATTATTAAGTACTTATTAATGCCTTATTCTGCATGGCCTTATTATACAACCAGTAAGCCATTTACTAAGAGTCTTCCCTCAATATCCTCAGAATTATTGCTTATTAGTAACCCTAACCCTTATATGTTCCCCTAGTGTCTAAATAACTCTAAATTAAGTCTTTGTTACTTTAATAAGCAACTAATTAATGGTGAATATGTTCCCCCATACTAAAGTGTTACCAAAAAAATATATAGGTCAGCGTAAAAAACAATAAAGCACATGTAGGTTTGACGTAAACAGTTCATTTTGTGACATCCATACCTTTTATAGATGTGTCAAAAGGAGGAAACCATGTCAAAATTAAGTTTAAAGATGACACGTTAAATGTAAGTGATCTTACTTCTTGTAACAACTTCTCTAAACAAAACACACGTTACCACTAGGCAGTTCCTTCTTTTACACTGTAAAAAAAAGTAGGTTTTTAGGTAAAAAACTGGCACCTCAGTCACTAGAATTTTCCCGAAAAATGTGCAAAATTTTTTGCACTGGATTACTTTCAATTGAAAAACCGTACCACTGTTATTTTTACGATTAAATTCTAAAAACGTAGCTGCTTGTTTTTTGTTTTTTTTACTGTAAAATCTACGGTCATTTTTACAGTGCACTACTGTAAATTGAAAAAAGAGGTATCACTTTTATTTCTACTGTAGTCACTAGAATTATACCGAAATTGTTTTATTTTTTTTTGCACCGGATTACTTTAAATTGAAAAACCGTACCACTGTTATTTTTACGATTAAATACTAAAAATGTAGCTGCCTGTTTTTTGTTTTTTTTACTGTAAAATTTACGGTCATTTTTACAGTGCAGTACTGTAAATTGAAAAAAGAGGTATCACTTTTATATCTACTGTAGTCACTAGAATTTTACCGAAATTTTTTTTTTTTTTGCACCGGATTACTTTAAATTGAAAAACCGTACCACTGTTATTTTTACGATTAAATTCTAAAAACATAGCTGCTTGTTTTTTTTTTGTTTTTTACTGTAAAATCTACGGTCATTTTTACAGTGCACTACTGTAAATTGAAAAAAGAGGTATCACTTTTATTCCTATTGTAGTCACTAGAATTATACCGAAATTTTTTTATTTTTTTTTGCACCGGATTACTTTAAATTGAAAAACCGTACCACTGTTATTTTTACGATTAAATTCTAAAAACGTAGCTGCTTGTTTTTTGTTTTTTTTACTGTAAAATCTACGTCATTTTTACAGTGCACTACTGTAAATTGGAAAAGAGGTATCACTTTTATTTCTACAGTAGAATTCTAGGGACTGAGTTGCCAGTAATTTACTGTACATTTTTTCGACTTTTTTTATTTACACTACACGATAAGATTTTTTTTAAAAGCCAAAGAAAAAACAAAACACACTGTCCTTGCTCCACTCCACTTTGTGCAACGTGCTAACCTGTCATATTTGAAGGTTTTGTATGACGATTTTAAATAGTTAAACGAAATAACACTCGTGTAAAATGAAAAAAACGTATTGTAAATGTTGTTGGAGGAAAAACCTTTCATTAATTGTGTAAGAGGAAGTTAAGCGCTGTGTATGTTAACTCTAACAAAAAAGATGCAACTTTACGCAAGTGTTGCATTAAAAAAAATAAGCCAATGAAAAAGCAAAACACATTGATGTCCAAGTAAAATGCATTTACCTCGAAGTTAGATGTTGATTTAAAGAGCTTATCTGATGGTGACAACATTGGCACTTACTTCATAGTTCTGGACCTAAAAATGATGTCTAAGGTACAATTCCCCCTAAAATAGACAAAGTAATGATTTTAGGCTCAATTTTAGGCCCACTTTTAGCTCCAAAATGTGGGCGGGCCTGCATATTAGCATGGTGACGTCACCTACAGAAGAATGGAAGCAATTTCATATTGCATAGTATGTGTTTTGGTGGCATCGTCATCCCAAATGTTCGCACAGAATTTAAAGGAAGTATGAAATATGGCTTAATTTGAAGGAGCGTAATTTGAAGCGATCATTTTAATGATTCTGAATTCCAAAAATAAGTGTTTTAGTCTGAGTTAGGATTTAAAAAAAAAGAAAATCGGGCACACCATCGAGGGGAGAAAAGACTGGGTCAGAACCTGCGGAAAAGCAGAGAAAAAAAGAGCAGATTCTGGGCACAAAAATGAGAAGAAAAAGAAGGTTAGGTTTTGGGTCCTCTTCTACTGATGATATGAGGAAATGCTAAAACAGCACGAGGAAACACGGCTGACTATGGAGTCTATGGAAGGGCATGAAAGTCCGTAAATTACAATTTTTTTAATATATATTTTTTAAAGTTAAAGTTAAAGTTAAAGTACCAATGATTGTCACACACACACTAGGTGTGGCGAGATTATTCTCTGCATTTGACCCATCACCCTTGATCACCCCCTGGGAGGTGAGGGGAGCAGTGGGCAGCAGCGGTGGCCGCGCCCGGGAATCATTTTGGTGATTTAACCCCCAATTCCAACCCTTGATGCTGAGTGCCAAGCAGGGAGGTAATGGGTCCCATTTTTATAGTCTTTGGTATGACTCGGCCGGGGTTTGAACTCACAACCTACCGATCTCAGGGCGGACACTCTAACCACTAGGCCACCGCTCATAATGTTAACCGTATCAGTCTTGAAGTAACAAAAACATGCAATTAAGTGATCAAAATAATTTATCCACACTGGCTATTAAGGGTAAATGGGCTCAAACTCCGCATTTTGTGGAACTCCAGCAGCGTGTTTTTAACTTCAGATTTGATACAATAGAAATTGAAATCCACACAAACAGTCAAGTTGTCGCGAACACCGTGTAATGTTTGGTGTGTGTGTGCATGTGTGTGTGTGTGTGTGTGTGTGTGTGTGACCGGGCCAGACTATGAGGTGCCTCAAGCCAGAGCTCACAGCAGAGATAATTGTTAGGGATGGAGCCTGAAAGCAGACATGTGGCAATGATGATGTGTGTGAGAGAAAGTAGAACAGTAAGTCGCTGGTAAACAGAAAGTGGTCAAAATGACTCAAGTCTGGACCACACAGAGTCCAAGACGTCCATCAGTCAGGCTGGCGATGGGGTCGTTGACCTCGTTCTCTGTGGCGTGTTGACTTTTATTGTGCTGTCCCAAAGTGGACGCTGCTCCAAACGGCCCCTTTGACGTGAAATGCCTGTTTGGTGGCGAAAGCAGCCAGGTGCTCACAGCAGGTCGAGTGGTCATGTAACTCATGATGACATCACTCTGCCTTTACAGGGCATCTTTGTGTGTGTGTGTGTGTGTGTGTGTGTGCGCTGCAAACATAAGTAGTGAATCAGCTTTTTCTATGAATGAATGAGGGCTTGGTTTTCAAAGTGTGGCACTTCCAACATAAGCTTCCCTATTTTGTGCCCCAGGAGTGCTTATAAAGTCGTGTGTTCTCCCTATTTAAATTAGCTTGGCGGGTTTTAAGAATATTTTTGTATTCTTTATTTTTCTCAAGCTGCTGCTTTCCCCCCAAAGTCTTATGGTGCCTCCCAACCCTAATTATTCACCTTACATGTTTGGGCATAGTATGCTACCAACAGTGGTGTGCCGTCAGGGCCAGCAAGGCCTTCTCTGCTGGCCTAACATAACCAGAAATCATGATCATAATTAGAGGTAAAAGTCATTTTTTTAATTGACTTTCCCTAAATATCTAAAATTAGAGATGTCCGATAATGGATTTTTTGCCGATATCCGATATTCCGATATTGTCCATCTCTTAATTACGATATCAAACAATACCGATATATACAGTCGTGGAATTAACACATTATTATGCCTAATTTTGCTGTGATGCCCCGCTGGATGCATTAAACAATGTAACAAGGTTTTCCAAAATAAATCAACTCAAGTTATGGAAAAAAATGCCAACATGGCACTGCCATATTTATTATTGAAGTCACAAAGTGCATTATTTTTTTTAACATGCCTCAAAACAGCAGCTTGGAATTTGGGACATGCTCTCCCTGAGAGAGCATGAGGAGGTTGAGGTGGGGGCAGGGGAGTAGCGGGGGTGTATATTGTAGCGTCCTGGAAGAGTTAGTGCTCCAAGGGGTTCTGGGTATTTGTTCTGTTGTGTTTATGTTGTGTTACGGTGCGGAGGTTCTCCCGAAATGTGTTTGTCATTCTTGTTTGGTGTGGGTTCACAGTGTGGCGCATATTTGTAACAGTGTTAAAGTTGTTTATACGGCCACCCTCAGTGTGACCTGTATGGCTCTTGACAAAGTATGTTTGCATTCACTTATGTGTGAAAAGACGTAGATATTATGTTACTGGGCCGGCACGCAAAGGCAGTGCCTTTAAGGTTTATTGGCGCACTTTACTTCCCCCTATGTCCGTGTACACAGCGACGTTTTAAAAAGTCATACATTTCACTTTTTGAAACCGATACCGATAATTTTGAAACCGATAACGATAATTTCCGATATTACATTTTAAAGCATTTATCGGCCGATAATATCGGCAGTCCGATATTATCGGACATCCCTATGTAAAATTATTCATATTCTCTTCATGTCATATTATGCTCCTTCCAGTGCTGTTGTTTTTAAGTTGGAGTTTTTATCCAATCAGAATTCAGCTAGCTTATGTTGCCATGCTGTACCAAATCTGCCCGGGGCCTTCAGAATCAACAATGTCCGTGCACTGTCAGTGAACGGGCACATACAGGTGATAGGCAATTGCGATAGCCAATCAGACGAATACTGACGATTTGTTGTCAGTAAGGCCTTCTAGCTGGCCTAAGGTTGAACGTGACATTTACGCGTCCTGTGATTGAATACTCACCGGGACCGTTAGCGGATGAATTTGAGAACACAAAGAGTTGATAGACAGTTTTGATAGCCAATCAGATCACAAGTTGTTGACAGTAGCCTATCTAGGTAGCCTGATGTTAACGGGACTTTGATTGGATACTCACTTGTCAGGAAGTGTTGACCCACAAAGAAGGAGAACAAAACGTTGATTAGGTGGCAGATATATATTTGCAAGGCCATTTTCAAGAAGGATATTTGAAGAGAAACTACATCTTGTGAGACGATGTCGGCGATGAAATGGGGAAATGCCCGCCATTTCCACTCGAATCGACGAGGAATACCACTGACTTATACGGCGTCCAATGGGTCCTACAAATTGTGAGTTCAAATATTGTATTTCTTTATTTTTTCACCTTTAATATGTTATTTGCAATTTTAATTTTGAAAGTACCACATAAGATATGTTTTAATTGCTGATGTGGCTTTATTGATTTTTAAATGCGCCAGAAAATAACCCGTTTTGTACAATACCCAGTAGTGCGTAAATGTGTTCCTGTATAGTATTTCTCCAGCAATGGTCATGTGGTGACATCAGTTATGGTATTTTGAGAGTTAATCATTGAAGTCACTGAAGGCCTAGGTGGGAAACGCACTGCACGCCACTGGCTACCAAGTTCTTATTTTGGTGCGGAAGAACTTGAAATCCTTGACCTTTGACGCCGCCAAACAGCTTTGGCATGAAGTACAGCACGCGGGTCAAATTCGTTTTTATTGAAGGCCACGTCGCAATCATGGCTGCCTTTAGAGGGCCACTTTGAATGGCATGGAAGACCACATTGAAGGATGTGGCAGGCCACCTTAAATAACGTCCCGGATCACATTAAATTATGTGGCGGACCACATTGAATAACGTAGAATAGAATAGAATAGAAAGTACTTTATTGATCCCTAGGGGAAATTCAGCACCACAGTTCACTCACAATAAACACTTGGGCATTTTTTTTTACATGTGAATAATATAAATACAGACTATTATACAGCATTATTCACATGTGAATAATATAGACTTAGACTTAGACTTAGACTTCCTTTTTATTGCCATTCAAATTTGAACTTTACAGCACAGATAAGAACGAAATTTCGTTACATAAGCTCATGGTAGTGCAGGATAAAAAAGCAATAAGGTGCATATATAAATAAATAAATATATATAAATAATATATATAATATGTATATAAAATAAATAAATATATATAAATAAATAAATAGATTACTGTACAAATAAATATATTGCACTTTTTCACATGCGTCCACGTTTATGGATGTATGTTATGTTGTCTTTTTTATTCCAGCGACTTAATCCATTTTGGGGGGAGTTGAGGGGATAATTGTCACGACCAGAACAGGACTCTGAACACAGATGCAGGATTTTAAGACAATATATTTATTTGCACAAGGGAAGGGGTCCAAAACAGGAGAAATAAACAGGCTATAAAAACACAACTGACCTGAGCTCTAAACTAACAAAAATATCAATAACTCAAAAACGCTCCGTCTACGGAGGGAAAAAAGGGCTATGAACAAAAAACTACTAAGTATAACAAAAACCGCTCCAATGGAGGTGATGCTAGGAAGCTAATCTTACCTGAGAAAACTTACAAATCAAAATACTCCCATGGATCCAAAAAAGATACAAGAAACGTGGCTGTGGCTGTGGACAATGCTATGGCAAGGGAACGCTGGAGGTACGCACATGAAGTAACGAGACACTCTGGCACAAGACAAGAGGAGGACGAGACAATTATACACATGAGGGAGTGTGACACAGGTGGGAACAATCAGGCAATCAGGAGAGACATCAGACCAGTGCAGTGAAACAGGAGGAAAGGCAAGTGACCTGAAACGAGAGGGAGAGTTAACCTTTCAAAATAAAACAGGAAATGGCAAGACAACATGACAACAGACGAAACCCAGACAAGACTTCACCCAGGTGTGACAATAATTTAATTATGATGCGTTCAAGAGTCTTACGGCCTGAGGGAAGAAGCTGTTACAGAACCTGGAGGTTCTGCTTCGGAGGCTGCGGAACCTCTTTGTAGAGTCCAGCAGTGAAAACAGTCCTTGGTGGGGGTGGGAGGAGTCTTTGCAGATTTTCTGAGCTCTGGTCAGGCTTCGGCTTTTTGCAATCTCCTGGATAAGAGGAAGAGGAGTCCTGATGATCTTAATATAAATATAACATAAATACAGTCTATAGTATAGTCTACGTGACGGGTCATATAAAATGACGCCACCCCAGATCTAGCCCCCGGGCCTCCAGTTTGACACTTGTGAACTACAGCATAGAGAGAGGCTTGGAATACAATTAAAATTTCTTCCAGACCGTTTTAGTCTGGAAGAAATGTAATTTCAACGACGGTATTTCTTGGTGATTAATTGCCTTGAAAGACTTTTCCCAGCGCAACTTCTGCTTTAACTCCCTCAGATGCATTCTATATATTTGAAATGAAGATGAACTGATCACTGAAGATAAACCCTGTGAGCACACACACACACACACACACACACACACACACACACACACACACACACACACACACACACACACACACACACACACACACACACACACACACGTACTCATGAAAACACACACATCAGTTGACTAAGTGAGGGTTTTTATTGTTGTTGTTGCTTCATTGTGTGACAATCCATCACGGTGGTGTTCAGGGTTGCAAACTCCCTGAAAAAAAATGAGGGACACCTACTTTCGTTTGGCCCTTTTTTATTTGTGTGAAAGGAGTTTTATACTATCGAGAAAGGTTGAATGGAGCCAACTGGATTCTTATTGGCTGTTGAAGATGTTTCAGAGTTGAATCTCGTCGACCTTTGTGGCTTATATGACCTTATGACAGACAATCTACACATGTTTTTATACTATTTGACTCCAGGCAGAATTTAAACATATGTACACGTTTTGGAATAATACAGATACATGGGATATACATTGTTCAATTATTAATTTTTGGTGCAACATAACTAAATTACCAGAATTAAATATTTTGAAATATTTTTTAGATAATTTCTGCTTAACTTGGACAGAATAAAAACAAACATATTTTTTAAGAGAAGTCTATCCTGCTTAACTTAAAACAGTATGAATTCAGCTTTAAATAGAGCAGGTCTCCTACTTTCATCACTATGACAACTACTTTGACAAACAGAGAGGTGAGATATTTGTCTTTTATTATTTTATGACATTTAACAGTAGAGTAATGCTTTATTTATGAAGGAGATCTCCACTCGAACAGTGTGGTTATTGTCTTTATGCTATAGTGTGTTAATTTGTCATTAAATAGAAGCATAATGTCAGAATTGAACACTTCCAGAAATACTAAGAGTTGAAGCAAATATAATTTGACCCTTTGATGAGTTACTGTATTACCAGCTACCTGTTAGACTCCTGTAGTGTCATATCATAAAGCTGGAAGGATACGGCGTGGCGCAGTGGAAGAGTGGCCGGGCGCGACCCGAGGGTCCCTGGTTCAATCCCCACCTAGTACCAACCTCGTCATGTCCGTTGTGTCCTGAGCAAGACACTTCACCCTTGCTCCTGATGGGTGCTGGTTAGCGCCTTGCATGGCAGCTCCCTCCATCAGTGTGTGAATGTGTGTGTGAATGGGTAAATGTGGAAGTAGTGTCAAAGCGCTTTGAGTACCTTGAAGGTAGAAAAGCGCTATACAAGTACAACCCATTTATCATTTATCATTTATTATAACTTGGAATTACACCGATATCACACTCATAGCTCTTTGATGTGGAATAAATGACACGCCACTAATAGTTGAAGCCACATGCGTCTCTTCACCTAGCAAGGGTGAAACACTGGATATGTAACATCCTCATTGAATGACGAGGTGTGCTCGACCTCGGACCAATTGTACTGAGTGACGAAACAAACACACTCACATAAATATTGCTTTATTGCAACCATAGACAGCAGAACACTTTATTGTACAATTAAATTTACACTTTAATTGTAACTCGTTCAAAAAGTAGCAACGCTACTGCCAAGCTACTGGGAAATGCAGTTAGGCTACGTAGCTTAGCTACATGTAGCTTAGCTACATGTAGCTTCTTATGGCCAATCTGGTGACAATCCATCACGGTGGTGTTGTGTTATGTTGTTATGTTACTCCATCTTCAGTGGTTAAGTTTGCAGCTATGTTTAGAATGTGCTATCATGCACTTTATTGCCAATCTGACACAAATATCAACGCCGTAGCGCAGCGGGGTCACACATGCTAGAAGCATTTAAGTCCCATCTTAAAACTCATTTGTATACTCTAGCCTTTAAAGAGACCCCCATTTTAGACCAGTTGATCTGCCGTTTCTTTTCTGCTCTGCCCCCCTCTCCTCCGTGGAGGTGGGGGTGGCCACAGATGAAGCGCTGGCTGTCCAGAGTCGGGACCCGGGGTGGACCGCTCGCCTGTTCATCAGTTGGGGACATCTGCTGACCCGTCTCCGCTCGGGATGATCTCCTGCTGGCCCCACTATGGACTAGACTCTCACTATTATGTTAGATCCACTATGGACTGGACTCTCACAATATTATGCTAGACCCACTTGACGTCCATTGTACCGGTCCCATTGGGTTGAGTTTTTCATTGCCCTGATGTGGGATCTGAGCCGAGGATGTCGTTGTGGCTTGTGCAGCCCTTTGAGACACTTGTGATTTAGGGCCATATAAGTAAACATTGATTGATTGATTGATTGATTGATTGATTGATGCTCACTTTGGTCGTAGGGAAAGTCACACGCGCTTCATTACAAAGGTGGTTACGTTAGAACTAATGGACCGAATTTTGGGTTTAGGTTGATTGTGGTGAAGCCTCCAATGTAGAACACAATCTGTTTTTGTGATGGTGGTTGTCTTCCAAATTATTGTAATTATACCAATGATAACTACAAGTGTCTTGATGCAACTTTTTCACTTCCGATACGATGCCGATATTGGAGCTTTGAGTATTGTCCGTTACCAATATTGATCAGATACAAGTAGGGCTGCAGCTAACAATTATTTTAGTAATCGAGTAACCTATCGATTGGTTTATTTGATTAACCGAGTAGTTGGATAAAACACACTTCATACCCTAAATGTGTATTTCACAGAAAATAGTTGAAATAAACAACGATCTCTCCAATATTTGCTGCCACAAAGATTATGGCACCCACACACCACCGCTCTCATGTGCTCTTTATTGCAGCGGCCGTATGGAAACTATGTCCGCTTATTTATAATTCTGGTCGTTCCCTGCGGTATAGATTCTATACATTTTTAGCAAGTACAGTTTATCAGTTCATTAAATAAGAAACTTCTTCCTCCTATCCAGGAGATCGCAAAAAGCCGCTGCCTGACCAGGGCTCAGAAAATCTGCAGACTCCTCCCACCCCCACCAAGGACTGTTTTCACTGCTGGACTCTAGAAAGAGGTTCCGCAGCTTCCGTAGCAGAACCTCAGGTTCTGTAACAGCTTCTTCCCTCAGGCTGTAAGTGTCAAAACGTGGATCTTTTGTTTTACCGGAATGCAAAGGAAAGTTGGCGCGGGCAAGGCGTGAATGTGAGTACATGATTTATTTTTAACTCTAAACTACAAAAAAAAGGTGCAAACAAAAGGCGTGCACAAAGGCGGAGATAAACTTGGGCTAAGAAACAAAAAACACTTAGACAGAAACTATGGACAAGAAAACTACACTTACTGTGACGTGAAAAGCATGAAGACTACGGCATGGAATACAAGCATGAAATAAGTCAGCACAGAGCAAATCCAGAATGTCAGGGGTAAGATAGGATAATGTCACCAGGACGATCAGCAGAAACAGACAGTCTTAAATAGCAGTGACATGATTGGTGACAGGTGTGCGAGTGCAAAGCGTGAGACAGGTGAAAACTAATGGGTTGCTATGGTGACAAAACAAACAAGAGTGCACAAAAAGTCCAAAAACAAAACCGAACATGACTAAAACAAAAACATAATCAACAGACATGACAGTAAGACTCTTGAACGCATCATAATTATCCCCTCAATTCCCCCCCAAAATGGATTAACTCGCTGGAATATAAAGACAATATAACATACATCCATAAACATGGATCCATATGAAAAAGTGCAATATATTTATCTGTACATTAATCTATTTATTTATATCTGCACCTTATTGCATTTTTATCCTGCACTACCATGAGCTAATGCAACGAAATTTCGTTCTTATCTGTGCTGTAAAGTTAAAATTTGAATGACAATAAAAAGGAAGTCTAAGTCTAAGTCTATTGGTCGAAGCAACAGAATGTAGATCGAGACTTTTGTCTTAAAGAATTAATCAATTAATCGTTGCAGAAAAATATAAATTGAAATATTTTGTAGTGTGAAATTATTCAGACAAAGAACAATGGTAAGTATGAAAAATACTAACCCATGAATTATTAACTATCTGCATTGCACTATTTTTAAGTAAAAGTGAAGTGGTAATTGTTTTTTGGTGGCACTCCTTGGTCACAATAATTAAGCTCACGACGCAGTAAGTTGAACGATGCGGACACGTTTGTTACTGTATACTTTCTAACACGCTTCTGCCTTGGAGACTTTGTACGTGTAACTAATATGCAACTCTATTTATTTTATACTCGTTTATATTGACAGATGTGCTGTTTCAGACTGCAATTTGTTGTAGCGTTTGTCTCGCTCGTGTGCTATTGTGTGCTTATCTGTGGTGTAGCTGCTGGCCATTTAGCAGTTAACTGGCCGTTGGGCTTTGCACAAGGACCGCTTGAGTGCATGCCAGGCCTATAGTTGCATGGTGATGTTCTGCGACGGTGATGCTGTGCTCCGCCATTGTTGTTTTGGTTGTGGAGTACTTGCTTGTGTCAGCGTTTTCAGGCTTCAAGTAAAATACTTTCAAGTGGGACAGATCGAAGCGGGATCAAGTCCCTGGAACTCGCTCTCGGGCTTGATGGTGACCAATCTTGCAAAGTCCTTCCACTCTCATCAGCACCTAATGATGATGATGATGTGCTATTTTTATGGCCTCCTTCTAATATTATCTGTACAACTGTGGATGTTCACAGAGCGGAATCTGGCACTCCGCCTTTCCCACCACTGACAAAAGCGTGCAGGGAAGCCACCACAGGGGGAAAAAAAAAATAGACAGACAGCGAGACAGAAGTTGTTTTTGTCTCTTCCCCTTTTCCTCCCGCGCTTCCGCATATGGTTGCCCGTTCTGCCCGTCTGTCCGTCTATCTGTCTGTTTGTCATTACAGTAAATCAGAGAGGGCTCTTCGAGCTTTATCCCAAATGTGTCCCTTCTGGCCGGGGGACGGCTGCAGCAGATGTTGGCGCCCGGGACAAAATAGATTTTCCCCCTGCCGAGAGCGGCTTTTCTTGCCCTCCTTAATGGAGGCTCCTTGAAATGCTAATGCTGGGACATCAGCGTAGTGCCGGATCCGGCATAGTGATGGTGGGGAAAAGGGAGACAACTGCAACTGGACAAAAAACAACAACTGCCTTTAGTTGCTGAAGACACTTTATTAGGTACACCTGCACACTGAGATCCAATTCTAACATTATACAGCCATACCTCAGTTTTTGTTCTACTGTAAATCCTACGAAAATGAAGGAATTCTTCCATAAGAAATCATGTAGATCTAAGTAATCCGTTCCAGGCACCCACAAAATATTAAGACAAAGAGAATAACTCTAGTTGTACATGCAGAACTCAATTAGAAACAGTATGAGGGGGCAGTCAGAAATGTGAAAGGGGCGTCATGTGTACATGCTCCTGCACTTTCTTCTGTGTTAATACAGTGGTAACATTGCTGCCTTCGTCATTGAATTTGCTTGTTAGCTACAGCAGTGTTTTTCAACCACTGTGCCGCGACACTAAGCCGTGAGATATTGTTTGGTGTGCCGTGGGAAATTATGTAATTTCACCTAATTGGGTTAAAAATATTTTTTGCCAACCAGTAATCATTGTCTGTGCTGTCAAGAGCTCGGCAGAGTAACTGTGTAATACTCTTCCATATCAGTAGGTGGCAGAAGGTAGCTAATTGCTTTGTAGATGTCGGGAATATGGTTTGCCGTGATCACAATATGCAGACGACAGCGGCAGGCAGCGTGCAGGCATACTTGCCAACCTTGAGACCTCCGAAATCGGGAGATTGGGGTGGGCAGGGCGGCGCGGAGGGCGGGGTTAAGGGGGAGGAGTATATTTATAGCTAGAATTCACTGAAATTCAAGTATTTCTTATATATAAATATATATATATATATAATAAAATAAATACTTGAATTTCAGTGTTCATTTATTTACACATATACACACACATGACACTCCTCTACTCATTGTTGTATTTGAAAGTGCAATGCTTTGCAGCCAGTAGCACAGCCTTTGAAGGAGCATAGGTATGGGCAGCATCTGTGAAATTTAGTTTGCAGGAAAGGAGTGAGTTTAGGGTTGAATTGTCCATCCTCGTTCTAGTCTCTGTCACTATCTTTCTAACCATGCTGAACACCCTCTCTGATGATGCATTGCTGTGTGGCACGCACAAAAGTGCCTTCATCAAATGCACCAGAGTCTGGAATCTTCCATCTCTCCCGAGCATACCCCTTCCCCTTCGAGCTGTCCTGGATGAACTGAAATTCTTGTTTCCAATCATTTTGGAACTTGCAAACGTACTGGTTTACTGGGGCGGTATAGCTCAATTGGTAGAGCGGCCGTGCCAGCAACTTGAGGGTTCCAGGTTCGATCCCTGCTTCTGCCATCCTAGTCACTGCCGTTGTGTCCTTGGGCAAGACACTTTACCCACCTGCTCCCAGTGCCACCCCACACTGGTTTAAATGTAACTTAGATATTGGGTTTCACTATGTAAAGCGCTTTGAGTCACTAGAGAAAAGCGCTATATAAATATAATTCACTTCACTTCACTTCTTCTTCTTACTCGTCGTCGCCTTCTTCTTCTGACTGTCTCTTCTTCGTTCTTCTGCTTTGTCTCCTATGTTTTTTTAACATTACTACTTGATGGGAATCCGGATGTTGTGTGTCAGTGTATTAATGTGCCGGCTGGAATAAACACACGCTGAGCACGGGGTTATAGATAAACCTATGGATAATGGAGACATATATAATAGTCTCCTTCTTGTTGTGTGTGCAGTTGCGCACTGAGCTCCAAAAGCCGTAGATGTTATAACGTGACTGGGCCGGCACGCTGTTTATATGGAGGAAAAGCGAACGTGACGACAGGTTGTCCTCACTCAGGTCCGGCTGGAAATCGGGAGAAATTCGGGAGAATGGTTGTACCGGGAGATTTTCGGGAGAGGCACTGAAATTTGTGAGTCTCCCGGAAAATTCAGGAGGGTTGGCAAGCAGGTATAAACGTATCTAATGCTTTAACCAAAAATAAACAAAAGGCAATGAAGTTTAGGAATGGCTATACAAAACGAAACTAAAACTGAACTGGCTGCAAAGTAAACAAACACAGAATGCTGGACGACAGCAAAGACTTACAGCGCGTGGAGCAGACGGCGTCCACAAAGTACATCCGTACATGACATGACAATCAACAACGAAATAGGAGCGCAAGACAAGAACTAAAACACCACACACAGGAAAACACTAAAAAACTCAGAATAAGTCACGGCGTGATGTGACAGTACACCTACTTTGAAACAAGAGCTATAGTGATGCACGGTTGGTTATGGTTTGAATTCATATCCAACAATTGCGAGAACAACTTTTTAGCGTCAATATCAGCTGCTGAGTTTAATTTTTGAATGTTTTCTGCTAGTGGTGCGCCGCCGTGTTTTTTCAATGAAAAAAATGTGCCTCGGCTCGGAAAAGGTTGAAAAACACTGAGCTACAGTATGTGTCCAACTGCAACCTGGAGAAGTGGATTGCACTTCTTCAGGCCTCTACCTTCACACCTGAACAACTTGGCTGTCCCACCTGAAGACTAAGCTCCTGCTGGTTTAGCTCTTAAGGTCACTGAGGTATGCAACTCCTTGAAGTTTAAATAAATAACTCCAACTAACCAAAAGAAGAAGAAGAAACTGTTTCCTTACGCCCGTCAAAGAAAAAATATCCCTCCTTGAGTCATATTTGTAAGATGAGAAAGAGAAATTATGAGAGAAAAACTCGAAATTATGAGAGAAAAAGTGATGATAATGAGATAAAGTCAAATTTATAAGATACAACATTGAAATTATGAGATAAAGCCAAAATTACAAGAAAATCATCCATTTTCTACCGTCTGTCCCTCTCGGGGTACGTGGGGGGTGCTGGGGCCTATCCCAGCTGCACTTTGGGCGGAAGGCGGGGTCACCCTGGACAAGTCGCCACCTCACAGGGCCAACACAGATAGAAAACATTCACACACTAGGACCAATTTAGTGTTGCCAATCAACCTATCCCCAGGTGCATGTCTTTGGAGGTGGGAGGAAGCCGGAGTACCCGGAGGGAACCCACGCAGTCACGGGGAGAACATGCAAACTCCATACAGAAAGACCCCGAGCTTGGGGATTAAACCCAGGACCTTTGTATTGTGAGGCACCAGCACTAACCCCTGTGCCACAGAAGAAAGTCAAAATGCAGAGAAAATTTGTTAAAATTACGAGACTCAAATTCGTAACTATAAGATGAAGCCAAAAATAATGAGATAGTCATATTTATAAGATTTAAATAAAATAAAAATTTTGGGATAATGCCAAAATGGGTTAAAAAGTCAAAATAATGAGATAAATCAAAATTATGAGATAATCCCCCCTCCTCCCCCAAAAAAACCAATGACATCAAAATTCAAACATTTGATATGAAAAGTCAAAATTGTGAAGTAAAAAAAAAAGTACAAATTATGAGATCAATCAAAAGTTTGGGATGAAAAGTAAAAGTTGCGAAATAAGAAAGCCAGAATAATAAATTACTAATAATGCTATTATGCTAATTAGAAGTACTTTGTTTCAGCAAACAAATGACTAAATCTAGCTTATATTTCATTTTGACATTGTTGTCGTTGACTATAACTATTAACTAACTTTTTTAACTTTTCTTTACACTTGAGCAGGGGTCCCCAAACTACGGCCCGCGGGCCGTATTCGGCCCCCCAGCATCCAAAATCTGGCCCACAGGCCAGAAAGTTTTTTATCTTTCCTTTCTAATCCATTTTCTACCGCTTGTTACTCTTGGTATCTCCTAGCCGCTCAGGCAAATCATATTGTCTAAAAATGAATTTTCCCATCGATAACGTGACAATGTTAAATGTTGATGAACATCAATGTTAATTGATGTTAAATGACAAAACGGATTATAAAGACAATGTATATGTTGTGATCCGCTGCCCGGATCATATTTTTTATTTACGTTTTCAAGATACTTGTGTTTTTGGTTAGTTTTGGACTCCTTGAGTACCTGTTTTGTACACCTGAGTTTGTTGCCATGGCTGCTTATTATTTTCACCTGCCGCGTTTGTTCCCGACACGCACCTGTTTGTCATCACTGACATTATTATTTAAGTCTGTCCTCCCTGTCATTCGTTCTGGCTTCGTAGTTTGTTTTCGTGCAACAGTTGACGACTTTTGTTCCGGCTCTGTACCTGTTAGCTGCCATGCTAAACTTCTTTTTTTTTTACCTTCTAGCTCCCATGCTAGCTCTTTTAGTTTTTTGCCTTATGTGCTATGAGCACCCTTTTCTTTTTTCCAGTATAAGTTATTATCAAATAAATACTCTCTTACCTGCACGCTGTGTCTGACGCCCGTCTGCATTCTTGAGAGAACGAACCCCGCATCACAATGCGCCCCGGTCGTCACAGTACGAAGCCAGCAAAAAGTTATTTCGCTACGGGCTTGACGGAGGTGGATGAAGGTGCGTGGATGGTCCTCCGAGCGATGGAAGCAGAGACGCTCCGCTGTTCTCCAGATGAGGAGATGATATGGGGACCTGGAGGTGTTCTGGTCCCGATCGACTCCATCTGGCCCGGGGAGGTCCGCTCTCAGCCCGCTCGCACGCGTCAGCGAAGGCGGAAGTCGCACAAGACGGCTTCAGCTCGCGACAGAGACGCGCCACCCCCGCAATTCTTCCCTCCGGAACACAGCCAACCAGCCCATGATTCCCCTCCGCCGATGTTTGGTAATCCCATCACTCACTTTACCAAACAGTTCACTGATTGGGCTGTCAGTCAGCTGGAGACCCGCGCGGATGACGTCATCCCGTCCACTGGTGATGACGTCATAGACGAAGACATTTTTTTAAATTCAGTCAATTCTTTCTGTCAGCCGCCTCCAAATGACTTTAATTCAACAATTAAATACTATCAGGACATTTTTGTTAATTATAAGTCTAGTCAGTACCAGTCACATTCTGGTTTTCAAGCTCCGCCCCCAATTACTTTGGCCCCACCCCCTAGGGCTCAAACTCCGCCCACTCCTCTGTTTTCTCCCTCCTGGTCATCCCGACAGTCCCATATTGGGGAGATGAATAGACAATTTGGACATTTAAAAGGGGAGGAGCCTACCCCCCTCCTCACCTCCTCCTTCCCACCCCTAAAGACTGTTCCAGACTGCACAAGACGTGTCTGGGATCCGCTTCTTGAGGGGGGGGCTAGTACTGGGTGCTTTGCTAGTGGGCGGGCACAGCAGCACCCAGCCAAGCCCAAACCTCCATGCCGACCTCCGCCACCAGATCTTCGGCGTGCTAAGCCACAACCTCCTGCTCCAAGGCTGGTTCCCACACCAGCGCCGACTCAAAGGCTGGTTCCCACACCAGCGCCGGCTCCAAGGCTGGTTCCCACACCAGCGCCGGCTCCAAGGCTGGTTCCCACACCAGCGCCGGCTCCAAGGCTGGTTCCCACACCAACGCCGGCTCCAAGGCTGGTTCCCACACCAGCGCCAGCTCCAAGGCTGGTTCCCACACCAGCGCTGGCTCCAAGGCTGGTTCCCACACCAGCGCCGGCTCCAAGGCTGGTTCCCACACCAGCACCGGCTCCAAGGCTGGTTTCCGCACCAGCACCGACTCCAAGTCTGGTTTCCGCACCAGCACCGACTCCAAGTCTGGTTTCCGTACCAGCACCTGTTTCCACGGCAACGACAACGACAGCCCGGACGCCCGCCACTCTGACGCCACCATCAACCCTGGTGGTCCTGCAAACACCATCCTCTCCACCTCCTGCTCCATCGCTGCAAAGCACACGAAACCCCGCAGTGACCGACCAAGTAAAAAGGGCATTGCACCAACAGGCCAAACAACTTGGACAACAGGAGGAACAGTTTGGCGTTCTTGGGGCTTGCGTCAATGCCATGGCGGAACGCAAAGACGCCCGCCTTGATGTTTTGGAGAGACAGCTGGGCAGTATACTCTCCGCGCTGCAGGTGATGATTCCACCTACGGCCAACGCAGCAGTCCAGCTGAGACATTCACCACCCGCAGATACTCCGTTGCCTGCTCCGCCCACGCCGACAGACGAGCCGCCTGCTCCGCCTCTGGCTCCGCCCACGCCGACAGACGAGCCGCCTGCTCCGCCTCTGGCTCCGCCCACGCCGACAGACGAGCCGCCTGCTCCGCCTCTGGCTCCGCCCACGCCGACAGACGAGCCGCCTGCTCCGCCTCTGGCTCCGCCCACGCCGACGGCGCCTCCTACTTCCATGGCGACGGCGCCTCCTGCTTCCATGGCGACGGCGCCTCCTGCTTCCATGGCGACGGCGCCTCCTGCTTCCATGGCGACGGCGCCTCCTGCTTCCAAGGCGACGGCGCCTCCTGCTTCCACGGCGACGGCGCCTCCTGCTTCCACGGCGACGGCGCCTCCTGCTTCCACGGCGACGGCGCCTCCTGCTTCCACGGCGACGGCGCCTCCTGCTTCCACGGCGACGGCGCCTCCTGCTTCCACGGCGACGGCGCCTCCTGCTTCCACGGCGACGACGCCTCCTGTTTCCACGGCGACGACGCCTCCTGTTTCCACGGCGACGACGACGCCTCCTGTTTCCACGGCGACGACGACGCCTCCTGTTTCCACGGCGACGACGACGCTTCCTCCTGCTTCCACGGCGACGACGACGCTTCCTCCTGCTTCCACGGCGACGACGACGCTTCCTCCTGCTTCCACGGCAACATCTGCTATCTCGCTGTCGTCTCAGCGACCTCGGGTGGTCTGGCGGCGCAAGCGGCGCTCTCGGAGGTTAGAGTATGGACGCCAATGGCGCAAACAGCAGCGACACCCGAGACGTAGTCGCAGAACTCTCCGGCTGCTGAACTTCTGGCGCCACTCACGTCCACCTTCTCGGCAGCCACAAATGTGGCCTTTCCGTGGTCGCCCGCCTCGCCTCCGGCAGCGGCGTTCCATTCGCCGCCGCCACCTGACTCGTCCCCGGTGGATTCGGGGACATGTGACCTGGCGACCCTCCGCCAAATCCTCCCTCCACCCTCCCTGGACTCTTGAACTTTGTTATAGTTGGGGGGGTTTTAGTTTTTCAAAGGGACATCTGGAATCTGTCCCTTAAGGGGGGGGGTACTGTTGTGATCCGCTGCCCGGATCATATTTTTTATTTACGTTTTCAAGATACTTGTGTTTTTGGTTAGTTTTGGACTCCTTGAGTACCTGTTTTGTACACCTGAGTTTGTTGCCATGGCTGCTTATTATTTTCACCTGCCGCGTTTGTTCCCGACACGCACCTGTTTGTCATCACTGACATTATTATTTAAGTCTGTCCTCCCTGTCATTCGTTCTGGCTTCGTAGTTTGTTTTCGTGCAACAGTTGACGACTTTTGTTCCGGCTCTGTACCTGTTAGCTTCCATGCTAAACTTCTTTTTTTTTTACCTTCTAGCTCCCATGCTAGCTCTTTTAGTTTTTTGCCTTATGTGCTATGAGCACCCTTTTCTTTTTTCCAGTATAAGTTATTATTAAATAAATACTCTCTTACCTGCACGCTGTGTCTGACGCCCGTCTGCATTCCTGAGAGAACGAACCCCGCATCACAATGCGCCCCGGTCGTCACAGTATATATATATATATATATATATATATATATATATATATATATATGTCTTAATAAGGTTATCCAAAAAATAGTGCTCGATACCGTAGTAGAGCGCAATATGTATGTGTGGGAAAAAAATCACAAGACTATTTCATCTCTACAGGCCTGTTTCATGAGGGGTTTCCCTCAATCATCAGGAGATTTTAATGGGAGCATTCACATACCATGGTTTATATAGGGCACAGAGTGGGTGGGTACAGGCTGGCGTAGGGGCGTGGTGATTGGCTCATGTGTTACCTAGGAGGTGTTTCCGTCTGCGGCGGCATGCTGTTAATGTCCTTGCGTGTTACCTTAGATTAGAACATCAGTTGTCTACCAATCTAAGGTAACACGCAAGGACATTAACACATCCGACACATATGTAGGATTAACCGAGGGAGAGTTCAAAACCAGATGGAACAATCACAAGGCTTCTTTCAGGAACCAAAACCTGCGGAATACCACAGAACTCAGCAAACACATTTGGGACCTCAAAGACAATAATGTTGAATATTCAATAACATGGCAAATTCTTGCATCCAGCACACCTTACAATAGTGGTAATAAAAGATGCAACCTATGCTTGAAAGAGAAACTGTTTATTATTTACCGTCCAGACCTGTCATCCCTCAACAAGCGCAGCGAAATTGTAACAGCATGCCGCCACAGACGGAAACACCTCCTAGGTAGCACATGAGCCAATCACCACGCCCCTACGCCAGCCTGTACCCACCCACTCTGTGCCCTATATAAACCATGGTATGTGAATGCTCCCATTAAAATCTCCTGATGATTGAGGGAACCCCCTCATGAAACAGGCCTGTAGAGATGAAATAGTCTTGTGATTTTTTTCCCACACACACATATATATATATATATATATATATATATATATATATATATATATATATATATATATATATATATATATATATATATATATATTTTTTTTTTTTTATATATATATATATATATATATAGAGCCTGGCTCCCGGCCAAAATCTTTTAACCCAATGCGGCCCCTGAGTCAAAAAGTTTGGGGACCCCTGCACTTGAGGGACAATTAACATGGCACACTATAACACTATAATATTGTTTCGAAGCATCTGTGAAACATTACACCTTTGTACTTTTTTACACCACATTTTTACACGAGCATGACAAGTGCTAAAATGTTACTTTCAAAAATGGGTATATTACGCATGGATCATTACTAGTTCCATTATTTTCTATTGCTATTTGAATCTTAGAGGTTAAACATAAGTATAATGTTTGGCTATTTTCCCACATACAATAGTGGCCACAATAGTCATCACAGTGCATCCGAAAATTATTCACTTTTTCCACATTTTGTTATGTTACAGCCTTGTTCCAAAATAGAATACATTCAGTTTTGTCCTCAAAATTCTACACACAATAACCCGTAGTGACAATGTGAAACGTTTTTTTATTTATTTATTTTTTATAATTTTGCAAATGTATTAGAAATAAAAAACTAAAATAATCACATGTACATACTGTAGGTATTGGTATTCACAGCCTTTGCTCAATACTTTGTTGATGCACCTTTGGCAGCAATTGCAGCCTCAAGTCTTTTTGAATACGATGCCACAATCTTGGCACACCTATCTTTGGGCAGTTTTGCCCATTCCTCTTTGCAGCACCTCTCAAGCTCCACCAGGTTGGACAGGAAGTGTTGGTTTTCATCCAGGATGGCTCTTTACATTGCTGCATTCATCTTAGTCTAGTAGTCAGGGAGGTGACCAAGAACCCAATGGTCACTCCGTTAGACATACAGCATTCCTTAGTGGAGAGAAGAGAACTCTCAGCAATCCACTAATCAGGCCTGTATGGTGGACAGAAGCCATTTAGTTAAAAAGTTTGCCAAAATGCACCTGAAAAACTCGTAGACCATGAGAAACAAAAGTATCTAGCCTGATGAGATAAAGATTGAACTCTTTGGTGTGAATCAATTAATCAATCAATGTTTATTTATATAGCCCTAAATCACAAGTGTCTCAAAGGGCTGCACAACGACATCCTTGGATCAGAGCCCACATAAGGGCAGGGAAAAACTCACAACCCAGCAGGAGACCATCCCGAGCGGAGAAGGATCAGCAGCGCAGAGATGTCCCCAACCGATGCACAGGCGAGCGGTCCACCCTGGGTCCCGACTCTGGACAGCCAGCACTTCATCCGTGGCCACCGGACCTGTGCCCCCCCCTCCACAAGGGAGAGGGGGGCAGAGGAGAAAATAAAATAAACGGCAGATCAACTGGTCTAAAAAGGGGGTCTATTTAAAGCCTAGAGTATATAAATTAGTTTTAAGATGGGACTTAAATGCTTCTACTGAGGTAGCATCTCTAACTGTTACCGGGAGGGCATTCCAGAGTACTGGAACCCCAATAGAAAACGCTCTATAGCCCGCAGACTTTTTTTGGGCTCTGGGAATCACTACTAAGCCGGAGTTCTTTGAACACAGATTTCTTGCCGGGACATGGTACAATACAATCGGCAAGATAGGATGCCAGGCATCATGTTAGAAGGAAACCAGGAACCAGGAACTGGGAGACTATTCAGAATAGAGGGAAAGATTAATGCAGAGACATCCTGGATGAAAACCAATGTTTCCCATCCAACCTGATGGAGCTTGAGAGGTGCTGCAAAGAGGAATGGGTGAAACTGCCCAAAGATAGGTGTGCCAAGCTTGTGGCATCATATTCAAAAAGACTTGTGAAGACTTGATTGTAATTGCTGGCAAAGTGGCATCAACTAAGTATTGAACAATGTGAATACCTATGTGCATGTGATGTTATTTTTTTTATTTTTTTTTTTAATGAATTTGCTTTTTAAAAATAAAAAAATGGTTTACTTTGTCATTATGGATAAAAATTAATTTATTCCATTTTGCGACATAACAAAATGTGGAAAAAGTGAAGCGCTGTAAATACTTTCCAGATGCACTGTATTATATATTTACTTCCTCTCCTTTCTTGTCACACACATTTATCACACTGGACACTCTTGTCCCTGTCAGCAGCTGGTCGACTCAGTCTTGTTTGAGCTGTGTGTGTGTGTGTGTGTGTGTGTGTGTGTGTGTGTGTGTGTGTGTGTGTGTGTGTGTGTGTGTGTGTGTGTGTGTGCACGTGCATGTGTGTGTGAGAGAGCGTGTAGGGTCCCAGTAAAGCCTGCCTGCTGCTGGGCTGGGCTCTGCAGTGCTGTCCAGGCCATGTGGCCACTTTAAAGCTCCTTTCTGAGAGGCCTGTGTGCTTGTTAAGGAGCTCCTCTACACTGACAGTTGGCTGTGGGAATCCCTCTGCCAGCTGTAGGCTGCACGCAGGCCTCACTAGCAAGCCCCCGACCCCTCCCCCCATCCTCCTCATCCTTCTTCTCTCGCTCCGTGTCGGCTATACCTACCTACCGATTCTATTTTAGTCCAAATCTGCATAATCTATGTAGTGAAACATCATTGCCGACCTTCTGTCTAGCCTGGCAGCGATCCGCCGCCACGTGTTTTCCTCCTGTATACCTGCTCACATGGCTGCAGATGCACTTTGGCAGCCGCCGTGGCGGCACATGTGGCAACGGTGGCTATTTCTGTGGACTAAAATGAGCTGTTTTACAAGTAAAAAGTAATCGAACACATCGCGCACTGCAGACTCGGTCGAAAAATACCTTTTTGCCGCTTTCATTGTTACGTCCCCACGTGGGCTGGCACCCAAATGCACCAGGAGGTTGCATGCCCGTCTGACTTTGGCTGACCTTTTATGGAGAGCAGAGAGCAGGTGCACCTGTGTCCTGTTGCCTGGCTCATATACTCCCAAGGTGCCACGGGGCACATCTGCTCGAGAGTGCTCACTTGTGCACACAATGAGGACATTTGCTTGTATTGTCATCCTTCTATTTGCAGCCCGCCGGTTTGCAGGGTTATGGATGAAGTGTCGTTACTGATATATGTTGGATGATGCGCTGACAATAGATTTTTAGAGTAAAGTGGGATTTTTATTTTGTATGCAGCAACGCTTGACTCACTTTTGTAGGAAATTGTAAAATAAGTTTAAACACTGGTGTCTAAAGTACGGCCCAGGAGCCATTTTTAGTCCACACCAACGTTCCCTCTAAGGTGCGTGCCTGTGCAATTGCGCACTGCTCAAGCGTCTTCTGCGCACGGCAAATCTATGCCACGCACAAAATCAAATTAAAAAATAAGCACTTAACAATTTTCGACACGACACGACACGGACACGACAGAGAAAACAGTTTTCTTCATCATTGTTCAAATATTGTAACGTCTGTCGAGACGCTTTGAGGACATGAATTCCATCAATCACTTTACTGAGCAAAACTCTTTATTGTCGGCCATAAACACATCACCAAAACATTAGTAAAAAAAATGATATCTAGCAAAACTGGTCATTTTCTGCAGTACAAACCAGACCAAAAGAAACTTTGTTATATCAACAGCAGCCGCTCGCTCTTTCTCACTTGCGCCAACACATGCACATATGGCACTTAGCCAGTGATGCGTTTACAGCCACACAAAAAGTCGGACAACTCCAACACCACACATAAAGTGTCATTCCAGGTCGTTACACTATGATTTACCTATCAAATGTCTGCTTATTCTAGTGTCATTTATTAGGAATCTTAATTTATAAATATTAATCATGAAATGCTGTTAGTATATTAAATAAATACTAATAAAAATATATTTTTTACAAACAGGAAGTTGCAGGAATGTACACATGATCCCCTGCTTACATCTCATTGTGCAAAATGTGAATGTTTTAATGGGAACTAAATGCAATGTCTGAAAGGGGTACAAATTATTTCCAAAGCAGGACCTCCACCCAGACAAACAATACAAGTACACAGTTCATGAAAAACAATATCGTTTGTTATTGTCATTGTAAGTGGGCCTAAACACTTATATTAGAAAATAATCTCATGGAAATGACTGCTGTCATTTGATTATAATAATAGGAGAATGTTGTCTGTCTATCTGTATTGGCCCTGCGATAAGGTAGGGACTTGTCCAGGGTGTACCCCGCCTTCTGCCCGAATGCAGCTGAGATAGGCTCCAGCACCCCCCGCAACCCCAAAAGGGACAAGCGGTAGAAAATGGATGGATGGATGGAGATTGAACTTGTTATTTAGTCAGGTTTGGGACAAGTGTGCTGCTGGTGTAGCCACAGTGTGCACGTCTGATGTTGCTCACATGGGCTCCACTGAATGCTCAGGGACTTTTTGCGTTTGCTCACACACATGAAAAATTAGAGGGAACATTAATCCACACTTTGTTTTTTTAATAAAACAGCCCGCATCAGAACATTATGGATGGAGTCCTTACTCAATTTCGTTTATATTTTTATTGTTAGCGACATATTTAAGATATCAGAGTTGTGAGAATAAAGTCTGGTAAATATTACAAGAAAAATGCCATTTTACATGAAATAGTCAAAGAAAAAAAGTGTTTTAATAGTGTGAATTATATTTATATAGCACTTTTCTCTAGTGACTCAAAGCGCTTTTGCATAGTGAAACCCAATATCTAAGTTACATTTAAACCGGTGTGGGTGGCACTGGGAGCAGGTGGGTAAAGTGTCATGCCCAAGGACACAACGGCAGTAACTAGGATGGCGGAAGGGGGGATCGAACCTGGAACCCTCAAGTTGCTGGCACGGCCGCTCTATACCGCCCCAATATACATTTGTAATATTACAAGGACTGAGTATATAATTTTTCTAAATAAAGATAATGTCAATATTCTAAAAAACAAACAAGAATTTAGTAATTTTTCTGGAAAACTTTTTTACTGGACTTGAATCACAATTATGACGCAGTATTTAATAGTGCAGTGCAGACAAACACGTTTAAATGTGATGCAAACCACGAACAATGTATGCTAAACCCTAACTAAGTCTGGAAGGACTTGCCGCTTGTAAATATCAGTGGCCTGTGGGATGCCACATGCTTACGTATCGTTACAAATTGTCATATATTTATGGTTATTGGACGTCTTTATATCCACTGTTGCCATAAATTGTAAGAACTGTCTCCGGGATTAGATATTGCTTAGGGTAAATCCTTGTGTATATGTACCATCCGACTGAGGCAGGTTAGTGCAACCAATAGCAGAACATTTGAGTAACATTTCCACAACTCTTATTTTTTTGTGATAGAGTGATTGGAGCACATACTTGGTCACAAAAAACACTCATGAAGTTTGGTTCTTTTATGAATTTATTATGGGTCTACTGAAAATGTGACCAAATCTGCTGGGTCAAAAGTATACGTACAGCAATGTTAATATTTGGTTGCATGTCCCTTGGCAAGTTTCACCGCAATAAGGCGCTTTTGGTAGCCATTCACATGCTTCTGGCAAGCTTCTGGTTGAATTTTTGACCACTCCTCTTGACAAAATTGGTGCAGTTCAGCTACATTTGTTGGTGTTCTGACATGGACTTGTTTCTTCAGCATTGTCCACACGTTTAAGTCAGGACTTTGGGAAGGCCATTCTAAAACCTTAATTCTAGCCTGATTTAGCCATTCCTTTACCACTTTTGACGTGTGTTTGGTGTCATTGTCCTGTTGGAACACCCAACTGCGCCCAACACCCAACCTCCGGGCTGATGATTTTAGGTTGTCCTGAAGAATTTAGAGGTAATCCTCCTTTTTTATTGTCCCATTTACTCTCTGTAAAGCACCAGTTCCATTGGCAGCAAAACAGGCCCAGAGCATAATACTACCACCACCATGCTTAATGGGAGGAATGGTGTTCCTGGGATTAAAGGCCTCACCTTTTCTCCTCCAAACATATTGCTGGGTATTGTGACCAAACAGCAAAATGTTTGTCTCATTGACATCACATGGACAAACATAAGGTATATACATATATATATAAAATGTCTATAGGTTTGAATTAGAATTTTCAGCACTTATGGTTCCCCATAAGTGCTGAAAATTCTAATACAGATACACAAAACAGCTGCAAACATGTAAGAAAAGTGTGTTTTGCATCATAAGGCCCCTTTAATTTTTCTCTCTCCAGGTAATCAAACACTAAATAGCTGCTTGGACTCGGAATTTTCAAGCCGATGACTTCGACCTTGTCTTGTCTTGACTTGGAATACACTGGCTTTCTCCCACCTGTGCTGAAAAGACAAAAAGTGTACAAGAACAAAGGCGTAACCTAACCAAATATATGTGAAAAAAGCAAATTTTACGAAAACAAAGTTAATAAAATTGTTTTAATTTGATAAAAGTAGTCAAGTACTCTCCTTAGAATTTCAACAATAACGTCCCAACAATGGTAAGGAAGTTAATATTCCTACTGTCAAATTCCGAAGTAGAAGTCCCATCTCTTTTTGATTTATACATCTAAACTAAAACGTAAACTCCTTTCCCGCCCTCTCCTCCCCGTCCTCATTTTTTTCCCTCCTCTTCCTCTGCATCTCCTGAGACGACCATGCAAGCTGGCGTCCTTTCACTCCACAGATGTCTCTGTTCCTATAGGGCTCTCGCTGTGAGGAGATGTGTTGGCAATCTTGCGAAACACACCTAAAATACACGCACACACACACACACACAAACACACACCTTCACAGACGCTCACGCCCCCTCACAGCGACGCCCCCAAAAACCTGTGCAGCAGTGTGTGATGCTGCTGTGAGGACTCTTCCAGCTTCGCTCCAAAAAGAAGCATCACAGGGTTGTGTGTTTGCAACACATCCTGTGCGACAACCTAGATCCGCTACAGCTCTCAAGTTGGGTGTGACGAGGTTGTCACCACATACCTGGCAGGATTAACACCCGGTGTGTGTGTGTCGTCATTTACATGCAAGGCCTTGTCTTGCAATATAAAGTTGTGTGAGTCCATGATGCCTCTATTGGATGTTTGTGTGTTTGCACCAGTGGTGCTCTGATGTGTTGTTCTCTTTGTACTGTTGTGTGTGTGTGTGTGTGTGCGTGTGCGTGTGTCCACAGCATGGCAGTCCATCTGTCTCCAGGAGAGCAGCTTCCTATCCCTCTTTCTATCTCTCTCTCATCTCTGCCACTGCAAGAACACACAACCTGCTCTGACATCCGCTGACGCACAAACACGTGCATGAAAACACACACACACAAAAAAAAAGTCTATACCTTCTGTCCGTCTATCTGTCTCGTCTGATTGTCGACACTCATTTGTGGGTCCGTGTGTGGGTCCGCACACATCCCCACAAAGCTGGTCAAAGCCAGTCATCTGCCTTCCTTCTGTCTCTCTGTCTGCCCATTTATTTGTCTCCCATCCGAATGGTCACAAATGATGGGCTGCGTGTGTGCGTGCGTGTGTGTGTGTGTGTGTTTGTGAAAAGGAGGGGTTTGCATGTGCCATTTGGAAAGCACAAATCAATAGAACGCTCAGCCGCACGCACCCTAAATGCTTGTGACAAATTAGCTGCGGCAAAATGGCCATAGGTGGTGTGACATTGATTTAAAGCTTTTAATCCGCTTTTCCT
Organism: Nerophis lumbriciformis; assembly: GCF_033978685.3. Taxonomy (NCBI): domain Eukaryota; kingdom Metazoa; phylum Chordata; class Actinopteri; order Syngnathiformes; family Syngnathidae; genus Nerophis; species Nerophis lumbriciformis. The sequence goes on along the minus strand of NC_084555.2, from coordinate 15,909,966 downwards.
GTTTGAGACTTCTTTTAGAGGTTAAAGTTCACCAATGAATTCATGTTAGTACACATTTATGTTTATTTTATATTTTATACTGTATACAAGAATTAAAGTGCTTATCCCCCCGAATGCAGCTGGGATAGGCTCCAGCACCCCCCCGCTACCCGGGGAGAGGGACAAGCGGTAGGAAATGGATGGATGGACAAGAATGAAAGTCCAAAAATTAGACAGGAGTCACAATTATGAGAATAAAGTAGCTGGGATGAAATAAAACATCTAATTTCACAAGACTTAAAGGAATTATTTTGCTTATTGTTCACAATTATTATAAGAGACAAGAACACACGTCTTTTTTTAGTGGATTCTATGGATGATAAAAAATGCTTGGAAGATGTGACTAATGGGAGTCACCGTTGAAGCCTTCAAAGCCCTCTAAACAACTTTAAAACCCTCCATCAATGCGGGGGGTGTATATTGTAGCGTCCCGGAAGAGTTAGTGCTCCAAGGGGTTCTGGGTATTTGTTATGTTGTGTTTATGTTGTGTTACGGTGCAGATGTTCTCCCGAAATGTGTTTGTCATTCTTGTTTGGTGTGGGTTCACAGTGTGGCGCATATTTTTTCCACCGTTTATCTCTCTCAGGTCATGGGAGTGCTGGAGCCTATCCCAGCTGCATTCGGGCGGAAGGCGGGGTACACCCTGGACAAGTCGCCACCTCATCGCAGGGCCAACACAGATAGCCAGACAACATTCACACTCACATTCACACACTAGGGCCAAGTTAGTGTTGCCCATACTAATAAAAACCTATTTATAAGTCACATAAGATACAGTATTCTAAAAATTAAGTCACAATATTAAACATTTTTTTTATGATCATTTTGCAGGATACACACTATAACAGGGGTGCCCAAACTTTCTGACTAGGGGGCCGCATTGGGTAAAAAAAATTTGGCCGGGGGCTGGGCTATATGTATGTATATGTATGTATATATATATATATATATATATATATATATATATATATATATATATATATATATATATATATATATATATATATTCCGAGTGCGATGATGTCCCATTATAGATGGGAAAAAGCATTTTTAGACCATATGATTTGCCTGAGCGGCTAGGAAACACCAATAGTAAAAAGCAGTAGAAAGGACAGATTAAAAAAAATTATAAAAAAAAAAAAAAAAAGAAAAAAGAAGAAAGAAATGTATACGGTATATATATATATTTTTTTAAACTTGGGACTTCCCGCGGACCGGATTTTGGATGCTCGGGGGCCGGATCCTCCCCGTGGGCCGTAGTTTGGGGACTCGTGCACTATAACAATCGTCATCGATTATGATCCTTAAGTCTAAATATTAGGAGAAAAAATGAAAATGTCAAGACAAATCTATTAGTGATATATTAGTATGAAAAATATTTGCCAAGGATAAAGTCATATTATTTTGAGGATGAAGTTACAATATATACATTTGTTTGAAGGACAATACACTGAAAAATATTTTTTTTTATTTTTTTAAATAAATAACTTAGATTTAGACATCCTTTATTGTCATTCAAATTTGAACTTTACAGTACAGATAAGAACGAGATTTCGTTGCATTAGCTCGTTGTAGTGCAGGATAAAAGAGTAAATATATTGCACTATTGCATATCCGCGTTTATGGATGTATGTTATATTGTCTTTATATTCCAGCGAGTTAATCCATTTTTGGGGAGAATTGAGGGGATTAGAATGATGCGTTCAAGAGTCTTATGGCCTGAGAGAAGAAGCTATTACAGTACCTGGAGGTTCTGCTACGGAGGCTGCGGAACCTCTTTCTAGAGTCCAGCAGTGAAAACAGTCCTTGGTGGGGGTGGGAGGAGTCTCTGCAGATTTTCTGAGCCCTGGTCAGGCAGCGTCTTTTTGCGATTTCCCGGATAGGAGGAAGAGAAGTCCTCCTGATCTTATATAATAAGTCTTATATATCTTATATAAATACGTTACAATATCCACATTTGTTCAAAGGACAATAAACTGAAAAAAGAAAACATTAGAATAAAGTCATTGAAACTACAACAATACAGTCGTGACCATGAAAATAAAGCATCATTATAAAAAATAAAAAATAAAGTAATTAAAGGAACTGGTAATTCTATGAATAAAACCGTAATATATCCCTTTTTTCTTTTGATGGGGTATACCAGCTGCATGGTACCAAAAGGGTGGAGCAAGACACGAAATCAGACTGTTTTCATTGGCCGAAGGAGAATTGTTATACCTGTGCAACCAAAAAAAGGTCACTTTTCTCTCCTAACAACTGTCTGTTTTTTGTAATACACATTCAGAAAAAGCACATTAGCGGTGGAAACAAAAGGGTTTGGTGTTCCAGATCCTCCTATCAGGACCACCATTCCAGTAATTGTGGCTGAAGAAGAAGTCCAGTGGGGGACGTCGTGGACATCGGGGCTGATCGATGACTCTTGCTTGTCCATCGATCGTTGTTTGCGTCCGCGCTTGGTGTGTAGTGCACCCGTGTGTACTGTACTGAATGTGTGCGTATCTTACTGTATGTGTGCGTAGTCGTACTGTATGTGTGAGTGTGTGTCCGAGGGAGGCGGGGGGCATTGATTGGAGCTATTTCTGCTTTGCCACATGACAGATGCAGCCTGTTCACAGCAGAAACGTCAATGCCCACACCTGCTTGGCTGCTCCATGCTTGATTGTCAGTGGGAGGAAGCACTTTGTTAAGAGTCCGTCATTTCATGTATTAGGTACACCTGCATCCTCTAATAACACCTAATACACCAGCTCTATCTAAAATGTTGATAAAACGCTATCAGAACTGCACTGGGTCATACAAATGGATGTGAATATTTTGATGAACTTATTTACAGTAGGGAAGGGGGTTTATATGGCCTCGTTCCTGGGTGGATCTCACCGGAGAGTAAAAATATTTTGCAATGCAATCTACTGAAAATAATGGAAAGTGCCACTCTACATAGCAACATATGAAACCCCTTCCTACTGTAGGTCTAAGGAAAGGAGAAAATATTCAAAACAGTCCCGTTAATCAATCAATCAAACATTATTTATATAGCCCTAAATCACGAGTGTCCCAAAGTGCTGCACAAGCCACAACGACATCCCACATTAGGGCAAGAAAAAACTCAAACCAATGGGATTACAATGAGAAACCTTGGAGGGGACCGCAGATGTGGGGAAGAGGTGCTTTAAAGGGGAACATTATCACAATTTCAGAATTGTTAAAACCATTAAAAATCCGTTCCCAGTGGCTTATTATATTTTTCGAAGTTTTTTTCAAAATTTTACCCATCACGCAATATCCCTAAAAAAAGCTTCAAAGTGCCTGATTTTAACCACCCGTCCATTTTCCTGTGACGTCACATAGTGAAGCCAACACAAACAAACATGGCGGAAAGAACAGCAAGCTATAGCGACATTAGCTCGGATTCAGACTCGGATTTCAGCGGTTTAAGCGATTCAACAGATTATGCATGTATTGCCCGGGATCTTTCTGTGTGGAGTTTGCATGTTCTCCCCGTGACTGCGTGGGTTCCCTCCGGGTACTCCGGCTTCCTCCCACCTCCAAAGACATGCACCTGGGGATAGGTTGATTGGCAACACTAAATTGGCCCTAGTGTGTGGATGTGAGTGTGAATGTTGTCTGTCTATCTGTGTTGGCCCTGCGATGAGGTGGCGACTTGTCCAGGGTGTACGCCGCCTTCTGCCCGATTGTAGCTGAGATAGGCTCCAGCGCCCCCCGCGACCCCAAAAGGGAATAAGCGGTAGAAAATGGATGGATGGATGGATGAAACGGATGGTTGTAGTGTGGAGGCAGGTAGCGAAAACGAAATTGAAGAAGAAACTGAAGCTATTGTGCCATATCGGTTTGAACCGTATGCAAGCGAAACCGACGAAAACGACACGACAGCCAGCGACACGGGAGAAAGCGAGGACGAATTCGGCGATCGCCTTCTAACCAACACATGCACTTTGAGAGTGCAGACAGCCAAGTTTTCATCAATTAATATATTCTGTAGACATACCCTCATGTCAGCAGGCCAGGGAAGCTAGGGTCGATATTCTTCTCTTGATCATCTTCGGGACGGTGTGAGCCAAGACATCCAGGGGGGTTTAGCTCGCTCGTCTGCGGGAACAAACTGCCGCCATTGCTTGCCGTGCTACCGAGGTCCTTTGTCCCTGAATTGCTCACACACTCCGGCAAATTCAAAGGGGGTCTGGCGGCAGATTTCTTTGACTTTATCGTTGGAAATGCATCTGCTTTGAGTGTCTCAGGATATCCACACATTCTTGCCATCTCTGTCGTAGCATAGCTTTCGTCGGTAAAGTGTGCGAAACAAACGTCCAATTTCTTGCCACTTTCGCATCTTTGGGCCACTGGTGCAACTTGAATCCGTCCCTGTTCGTGTTGTTACACCCTCCGACAACACACCGACGAGGCATGATGTTTCCAAGGTACGGAAAACAGTCGAAAAAACGGAAAATAACAGAGCTGTTTTGACCCGGTGTTTGAGAAAATGGCGGATTGCTTCCCGATGCCACGTCACATTGTGACGTCATCGCTCCGAGAGCGAATATTTAATTCGCCAAAATTCACCCATTTAGAGTTCGGAAATCGGTTAAAAAAATATATGGTCTTTTTTCTGCAACATCAAGGTATATATTGACGCTTACCGTACATAGGTCTGGTGATAATGTTCCCCTTTAAGACATGGCTAGCTAGCTAGCGGCTAACGTCCATCCGCCGTCGGCAGTGTTGTAGCTACTTCTAAATCACTAATCCTCGTCTCCATGGCGACAAATAAAGTAAGTTTCTTACAAGTATCATCCCTGCAGGATAAGGAATAGCTAAACATGCTTCACTACACACTGTAGCTCACCCGCGTCAAAATGTAAACAAACGCCATTGGTGGATCTACACCTAACATCCACTGTAATAATACCAAGTACAGGCACGTATCTAGTCGATACTACTATGATTACGTCGAGATTTTTTGGCATCACAACATCTTCTTTCGTTTTTTAAAAATGTATATTATGTTTATAAACTCAGGAAATATGTCCCTGGACACATGAGGACTTTGAATATGACCAATGTATGATCCTGTAACTACTTGGTATCAGATTGATACCCAAATGTGTGGTATCATCCAAAACTAATGTAAAGTATCAAACAACAGAAGAATAAGTGATTATTACATTTTAACAGAAGTGTAGATAGAACATGTTAAATGAGAAAGTAAGCAGATATTAACAGTAAATGAACAAATAGATTAATAATTAATTTTCTACCACTTGTCCTTAATAATGTTGACAAAATAATAGAATGATAAATGACACAATATGTTACTGCATATGTCAGCAGACTAATTAGGAGCCTTTGTTTGTTTACTTACTACTAAACGACAAGTTGTCTAGTATATTCACTATTTTATTTAAGGACTTAACCGCAATAAGAAACATATGTGTAATGTACCCTAAGATTTTTTGTTAAAATAAAGCTAATAATGCTATTTTTTGTGGTCCCCTTTATTTAGAAAAGTACCAAAATAATTTTAGTACCGGTACCAAAATATTGGTATTGTTACAACACTAGTAGTAACGCTTCTGCACTGTGACCATATAATCAGATCAGTCATACCGGAAATACGCAAAAATTGGAAAGAGATATGCAGTTTAGGTGTGAATGAATGATGGATTCCCACTTCTCTGTCAGCACTTTAGACTTAGACTTCCTTTTTATTGTCATTCAAATTTGAACTTTACATCACAAATAAGAACAACATTTCGTTACAAAAGCTCATGGTAGTGCAGGATAAAAAAGCAATAAGGTGCATATATAAATAAATAAATATAAATACTATATAAATATATATACAAAATAAATAAATATATTTATATTATTTATTATATTAAATATAGCCTTTGAGTATCTAATAATAGAAAAGCGCGATATAAAATCTAATCCATTATTATTATTATTGTTTATTATTCACAATCCTTTTGTAAGACAAGAACAGATACCTTTGTCGTTATTATGCATTCGAAATCGTAAATAAATAGCTAACAATTGAGTCAACAGATCGAGGGTCCTTTATTGCAGTGGTCCCCAACCACTGCAATATTTTTTTTATTGCAATGGTTGCAATACATTTTTAGTATTTTTTTAGTATTTTTTTTAGTATCCGGTCATTGAAAAATGACCGGATTCTCTCGGTTATATATTGGTCACTTGAGCGGCAAAATTTAACCCAGTTAGGAAAATGAGTAAAAAACAGACGTCTTTGGAAAGTTTCTTTGTGAAGAGGAAAAGGCACCGGGAAGTGAGAGAAGAGCAGCTACGACTTCCAACAAAAAGAAAGCTTTTAACAGACAATACCAGGAGTCCTACTTGAAATATGGATTTATCGCAAACAGGTGATTCCCACGCACCGAGCCCGCTCTGCATAATATGTGGCGACCATCTCTCTAATGAGGCAATGAAGCCTTCAAAACTGCTTCGCCACTTAGAGACCAAGCACCCTGGATTAAAAGACAAGCCCCCGGAGTATTTTGAAAGAAAAAAACATGAACATGAAAAACAGAAGAAATTACTGAGGGACACCACATCAGTAAATGAGAATGCACTGAGAGCCTCATACTTAGTGGCTAATCGTATTGCTAAGGCTAAAAAGCCATTCACTATTGGTGAAGAAGTGATCCTTCCTGCCGCTAAAGACATTTGCTGTCAACTTCTAGGAGAGGCTGCTGTTAAAAAGATATCACAGGTGCCTCTGTCAGCTAGCACCGTGACTCGGCGCATTGAGGAAATAGCCGAAGTCTTTGAGACACAGTTGTTAGAGAGGATTGATAAATCACCGTGGTACGCACTCTAATGTTGTGTCGTTCGCGAACGATTCGTTCGAACGAACGAATCTTTTGAGTGAACTTACTGAACCGAATCACTTCATGAACTGATTCGTTCCTTTCTCAGTTCAGTTGAGCTCCGCCGCGAACTGGCGCACTCACTGAACCCTCGACGTCGGCGAACGACGCAGCCAGCTACTCATCATGGGGGCGGGGGGAGGGACTGAGCGAATGATTCGTTCACCGCGGATTAACGACATGAATCACTCAGTGAACGACAGAATCAGGACTCGCGAACCTACTGACACAGAGAACTGACTGTGTCGCGGAGGAGGACGTCACATTGAGGCTCTCGTTCAGTCACTGTGCGCGTCGTTCATTGGGTGCTGAGGGCTTGTGTCGTTCGCGAACTGACACACACCGAGATCTGCCGCTGGGGAAGCTGTTACTGACTGACTCATGATTCGCCGACCTGCACACAGAACTGCTGCTGCAGAAGTGATTCAGGTTCACGTACTGAACTGTGCTGACTGTGTCACTCACTGCCTGGTGTACTGCATGCACAGAGCTGTGTAGGGACTCGCGTTCACCCTATTTGCTGCTTCTCCCGCGAATGTCTGCACTGTACTGTACTACACACGCCCCCCCCGCCCCCTCCTATTTTTTGGGGTGGGGGTGGGGGGGGGGATTCTGTGAACACATTTTTTGAACGACTCAATTGATTCTAGTGATTCCATACAGTCAAAAGAACTGCCGATCCCATCATTGTATCTGCATCTTATTTTGAAGGCATGTAAACGTTACCATAGCAACCAACCCCCCCCCCCCCTCCGGTCCGTGGGACAAATTTTCAAGCGTTGACCGGTCCGCAGTTACAAAAAGGTTGGGGACCACTGCTTTATTGCACCCATCATACCCTCTAAAACATTCAGAAAGCGCCAACAACACTCCATTTAAATGTCCTGACATGAAAATGAACCAAATATGAGTGATATTGTTATTATAAGTGTCAACACAGACAGCCTATGTTTGTGGCGCATTGACAGCAGTGAGCTAATGCTAGCTTATGCTGCTGTTGTTGACACACTAAGGCGGTGACTGCTTCTGCTTTGTCTTAAACTTGCTAAAAGTACATTCTAGATTATAATTCATGCATCTTTTACCTTGTAGTAGACAAATGTGGCCGTAGACCGACAGGCTGGTCGATTCTGACATCCCGGAGATGGCAAAAAAGACGCTAGTTGCTGCATTCTTTTCACCCTTGAATCTTCATCTGAACGGGAATTTGTGATTGTCCCGTCGGTCGGCATCCCAGCGAGAGTGGAAATATTGCAGTAAGTATTTGTCTTATGATGGTTTATTATGGTTAGTTTTCATGTTTAGCACCTAGCAATGCTGCCGATGCTACAGTGTCACAAAATAGCTGCATCCGTTTAGCACTCGGCTTTTAAAACTCATTGCTCACCCTCCTTGTGTTTGGGATCAAAAACACAAGGTTCCGGATCATAATTTTTCCAAACGTAATCACTGTTGGCTCTCACAAAGTCTGCTTGATTAGCATTGTTGTTGATGGGGAAGGAATCTGTGGTTGCTATTTCTAAGTCAAGCATCACATGACTGGCTGGCTCATCAACAGAAAAGCAGTCAGTATCTGGTGTGGCCACCATTTGCCTCACGCAGTGCAACACATCTTCTTCACATAGAGTTGATCAGGTTGTGGCCTGTGGAATGTTGGTCCACTCCTCTTCAATGGCTGTGCCAAGTTGCTGGTTATTGGTAGGAACTGGAACACGCTGTCGTATACGCCGATCCACAGCATCCCAAACATGCTCAATGGGTGACATGTCCGGTGAGTATGCTGGCCATGCAGGAACTGGGATGTTTTCCGCTTCCAGGAATTGTCTACAGATCCTTGCAACATGGGGTCGTGCATTGTCATGCTGCAACATGAGGTGATGGTCTCGGGTGAATGGCACAACAATGAGCCTCAAGATCTCGTCATGATATCTCTGTGCATTCAAAATGCCATCAATAAAATGCACTTGCGTTCGTTGTCCATAACACACGTCTGCCCATACCATAGCCCCACCCCACCATTCACAACGTTGACATCAGCAAACCACTCTCTTGGGGCGGTATAGCTCGGTTGGTAGAGCAGCCGTGCCAGCAACTTGAGGGCTGCAGGTTCGATCCCCGCTTCCGCCATCCTAGTCACTGCCGTTGTGTCCTTGGGCAAGACACTTTACCCACCTGCTCCCAGTGCCACCCACACTGGTTTAAATGTAACTTAGATATTGGGTTTCACAATGTAAAGCGCTTTGAGTCACTTGAGAAAAAGCGCTATATAAATGTAATTCACTTCACTTCACTTCTTACACACGTCACACACGCGGTCTGCCATCTGCCCCGAACAGTGAAAACCGGAATTCATTCGTGAAGAGAACACCTCTCCAACGTGCCAGACGCCATCGAATGCATTTGCCCACTCAAGTCGGTTACGACAATGAACTGCAGTCAGATCGAGACCCCAATGAGTACGACGAGCATGCAGATGAGCTTCCCTGAGATGGTTTCTCACAGTTTGTGCAGAAATTCTTTGGGTATGTAAACCAATTGTTGCAGCGGTTGTCCGGGTGGCTGGTCTCGGATGATAATGGAGGTGCACCTGCTGTATGTGAAGGTCCTGGGCTGGTGTGTTTGTGAGGCCGGTTGGATGTACCGCCAAATTCTCTGAAGCGCCTTTGAAGACGCCTTATGGTAGAGAAATGAACATTAAATTCACAAGCAACAGCTCTGGTGGAAATTACTGCACGACCCCTCAAATCTTGCGACATCTGTGGCATAGTGCTGTGTGATAAAACTGCACATTTCAGAGTGGCCTTTTATTGTGGGCAGCCTAAGGCACACCTGCGCAATAATCATGCCGTTTAATCAGCATCTTGATATGCCACACTTGTGAGGTGGGATGAATTATCTTGACAAAGAAGAAATGCTCACTAACACAGATTTAGACAGATTTCTGAACAATATTTGAGAGGAATAGGTCTTTTGTGTATATAGTAAAAGTTTTAGATCTTTGAAAAATGGGAGTAAAAACAAAAGCATTACGTTTATATTTTTGTTCAGGTATGTAATGTAGTAACGGGCACATTTACTGTATAATCCATCCATCCATTTTCTACGGCTTGTCCCTTTTGGGGTCGCGGGGGGTGCAGGAGCCCATCTCAGCTGCAACATTTAATATTTACATAGTTTGCTCATTTTAATCATACGTGGCGCATTAATTTCAAAAATGCATCACAACGTTTGCTTTTTTGTTTCTTCATCACAGATTATTACTCACTGCAGACTTTATGAGAGCCAACAAACATAATAAAACATCACTTACTGTGCATTGTCTGCTGTCATTAGGATGCTGACTGCAAGGATGTTCATATATTGCCATTTAGGTGAAGAATGTCTCATAGTCCTCACAAAGAAACATGGTGAGGGTGGGGGGGAACCAAGTGTCTTTTTGTGTCGTTCTGGCCATTTTCGATTCCTAAATGGCTGTCATCGTGTACCAACTTGTCGGAATACCTACTCAGACTTCTTCTGTCCAGGTGAGATGAATGATTTATGATCACCTACCCAGTGGCCTAGTGGTTAGAGTGTCCGCCCTGAGATCGGTAGGTTGTGAGTTCAAATCCCGGCCGAGTCATACCAAAGACTATAAAAATGGGACCCATTACCTCCCTGCTTGGCACTCAGCATCAAGGGTTGGAATTGGGGGTTAAATCACCAAAAATGATTCCCGGGCGCGGCCACCGCTGCTGCTCACTGCTCTCCTCACCTCCCAGGGGGTGATAAAGGGTGATGGGTCAAATGCAGAGAATAATTTCACCACACCTCGTGTGTGTGTGACAATCATTGGTACTTTAACTTTTAACTTTAGAATAAACTTACAGGCAGCAAGGACACACCTTACCACTCGATGATGTAAAGATAGGGACACACGGAAGTGATAACGTTGCCGCTATAAATAGTTTGTCTGCGTTAGCGCTTATAATAACAATATCACTAATACTTGGTTAATATTCAAATCACAAAATGTGAATGGGGTTTGATTGGTTATTTATTGGCTGTTATGGGCGGAATAGAGGAACTCCAATTGGCTCCGCTGTAAGCTGACTTTTATTTAAATGTATTTAATATTTAGAATGCATTAAAACATCCTTTCATTGTCATGTCTTTCATAATGATTGTGAACGATTGGCAAAATACCAAAGAAGTGCAGTATCCCTTTAAGATGATGCAGGTGGACCTAATGAAGTGGAAATAAAAATAGAAAGACTGCCTATAACCATTTGGTCATGGCTGCTTCAATTGCAGTTTGTGGGCAAATTGTGCATTGTTATGAAAATGATGATGACAATGAGTCCCTCTTTACTCTTGATGACTATAGCCCCCGCCGCAGTTAGGCTTGGCGCTGTTGTGGGTCAGTCTGTTGACTGTTAAATGAGCCCGGCATATGCCGTATACACTGGCCACAACATTAGGTACTTTTGCACATTAGTAGAGGTATTCCTTTCACGATATGTTTGGTAATCATATTTAGCAACGGTACAAGCGAAGAGCAGAAGAACTCTCAGGTATATTACGTTTAAATGAAGGGCTGTTTGTAGTAGGCGTGTACCAATCCAACACGGATATTGGGTCACTATCAGGAAAACAAAAACAAACAAGCAACAAATTATATCAGCTTGAATTTAAAATGTCCGAGACAAGAAATTTACTTGTGAAAGTTGAAAAGCCAGTTAACATGTAGTATACAGGTTTTTTTTTTGTGTGTGTTCCAGTGAACAAAAGGTAACCATGGTTGTCTACAAGCTAGCAGCTACACAATAGCACAAAAGCTAGATATACTTAATAAATATCCTTAACTGAACAATACTGCAGTCTAAAACATTATATAAACAAGTATCAACTAAATATAGTAGCATATTACTTACGTGTACTATTACAAAGTATCATGTAACAAACGTGTCCGCATTATTTGATATACTGCATCGTGAGCTTAATTTAATGAATTATTGTGTCCACTAGGTGTTGCAAAAAAAAAAAAAAAAAAATACCACTCCACCTTATTTTAAAGACAGCATAAGTCCATTCCAGATGGTTAACAATAAATAGGTTAATGTTTTTGATTAAGCCTTTTCTTACATTTACTAATAATGAAAGCATTTATGATTCCTGTTGATATCGTATTGGATCAATATCATTATAAAAACGGGTTAACTCGCTGGAATATAAAGACAATATAACATACATCCGTAAACGTGTATGCATATGAAAAAGTGCAATATATTTATATGTAGAGTCATCTATTTATTTATATCTGCAACGTATTGCTCTTTTATCCTGCACTACAACAAGCTAATGCAACAACATTATCTGTACTGTAAAGTTCACATTTGAATGGCAATAAAAAAGAAGTCTAGGTCTAAGTCGCTAAGTCTAACAGGCCAATAATCAAGGCTCCAATATCGGGACACACCTAGTTTTTATTACTATGATGTGCAGTCAAATGCACTGGAGGTTGGATGACTTGGAATTCAACCAACAATTTCAGAGTTTGAACATCGGTCTTGTCCCATTTCATGATGCAATATGTCACCCGAAACCTCAGTTCTGGAACATCAAAGGATTAACTGTTTTCACTCCTTGTTTGGCACTTTCATGCTATTTATTCCATTACCAGCCGTTGTGTAAAGTAGGCACATCCAAAAGCAGTAAGACTCCAGCATCAATGTACAGAAAAAGTAGAATTGTTTTGTTGTCTTAGAAATTTTGCATTTTGCACTTCTTTTTACACTTGTTTTTATTTGAAGCGTAACAGTGATGTAACATTTACATCTCAACCAAGGCAGAAACAGGGGCAGCTTTGCACAGAGTGGGCGTGTGTCTCCTCTCTGCTCTGACTGGAATTAAATGGACTTAATTGTGATTGCACTTAAAAGTACAACGAAATATGTTTTCAGTACAATCTGTGTAAAAGCAGACGTTGAGTAGACAGGGGACCGCCTGAGAGGAAAAGCTCACAGCAGCACGGCTTCTACGTTTAGGCCATTAGAGTGATGCGCGCTTTCAAACACCCCCAAAAAGTTTCTAGATTTCTTACTGGTCACTTTTGAGAAAGGAAGTCACTAAGAGGAGTTGGAAAGATTCTAAATTTAGCGAGAAAATCGCCAAGTTGACAACAGTGCGCGGAAAATAATGACGCAAAGACCCGCCTTAGGTTGCTTCTGATTGGTTGACCATGCGTGGTACTCTCGTATTACGTGATCACAGAAGTCTCGCAAGATTAGAGCGGCCATATTTTGTATCAGATCCACAAATAACCGATTCATGACTTTCAAACCGGACATCGACCGATCCATGTTACATATAGATCGATCCGGAGGCTCGCCTAACGATGTATTCATACCTCTAAAGTTAAAATCGGTTATCAGTTTGTTCCGATTAATTTTTACACCCCTAATATATAAAAGTTAAAAGTTAAAGTACCACTGATAGTCACACACACACATTAGGTGTGGTGAAATTACTCTCTGCGTTTGACCCATCCCCTTGTTCCACCCCCTGGGAGGTGAGGGGAGAAGTGAGCAGCAGCGGTGGCCGCGCTTGGGAATCATTTTGGTGATTTAAGCCCCAATTCCAACCCTTGATGCTGAGGTAATGGGTCCCATTTTTATAGTCTCTGGTCTGACTCGGCCGGGGTTTGAACTCACCACCTACCGATCTCAGGGCGGACACTCTAACCATAAGGCCACTGAGCAGGTTTATATATATGGGTCTTTATTAAGTTCATTTTGAAATATGTAAGCAAATCATTTACGGTAACTAATTACCGATGTATCTAAATTCAAAAGTGTTATTAAATGTATAATAGACTGTATTTATGTTATTCACATGTGAATAATGCTGTATAATAGACTGTATTTATATTATTCACATGTGAATAATGCTGTATAATAGACTGTATTTATATTATTCACATGTGAATAATGCTGTATAATAGACTGTATTTATATTATTCACATGTGAATAATGCTGTATAATGGACTGTATTTATGTTATTCACATGTGAATAATGCTTTATAATAGACTGTATTTATATTATTCACATGTGAATAATGCTGTATAATAGACTGTATTTTATGTTATTCACACGTGAATAATGCTGTATAATAGACTGTATTTATGCTATTCACATGTGAATAATGCTGTATAATAGACTGTATTTATGTTATTCACATGTGAATAATGCTGTTTAATAGACTGTATTTATATTAATCCCATGTGAATAATGCTTTAAAATAGACTGTATTTATATTATTCACATGTGAATAATGCTGTATAATAGATTGTATTTTATGTTATTCACATGTGAATAATGTTGTATAATAGACTGTATTTATATTATTCACATGTGAATAATGCTGTATAATAGACTGTATTTATGCTATTCACATGTGAATAATGCTGTATAATAGACTGTATTTATGTTATTCACATGTGAATAATGCTGTATAATAGACTGTATTTATGTTATTCACATGTGAGTGATGCTGTATAATAGACTGTACTTATGTTATTCACATGTGAATAATGCTGTATAATAGACTGTATTTATGTTATTCACATGTGAATAATGCTGTATAATAGACTGTATTTATGTTATTCACATGTGAATAATGCTGTATAATAGACTGTATTTATATTATTCACATGTGAATAATGCTTTATAATAGACTGTATTTATATTATTCACATGTGAATAATGCTGTATAATAGACTGTATTTTATGTTATTCACATGTGAATAATGCTGTATAATAGACTGTATTTATATTATTCACATGTGAATAATGCTGTATAATAGACTGTATTTATGTTATTCACATGTGAATAATGCTGTATAATAGACTGTATTTATATTATTCACATGTGAATAATGCTGTTTAATAGACTGTATTTGTTATTCACATGTGAATAATGCTTTATAATAGACTGTATTTATGTTATTCACATGTGAATAATACTGTATAATAGACTGTATTTATGTTATTCACATGTGAATAATGCTGTATAATAGACTGTATTTATGTTTTTCACATGTGAATAATGCTGTATAATAGACTGTATTTATATTATTCACATGTGAATAATGCTTTATAATAGACTGTATTTATGTTATTCACATGTGAATAATGCTTTATAATAGACTGTATTTATGTTATTCACATGTGAATAATGCTTTATAATAGACTGTATTTATATTATTCACATGTGAATAACGCTGTATAATAGACTGTATTTATATTGTTCACATGTGAATAATGCTGTATAATAGACTGTATTTATGTTATTCACATGTGAATAATGCTGTATAATAGACTGTATTTATGTTATTCACATGTGAATAATGCTGTATAATAGACTGTATTTATATTATTCACATGTGAATAATGCTTTATAATAGACTGTATTTATATTATTCACATGTGAATTATGCTGTTTAATAGACTGTATTTATGTTATTCACATGTGAATAATGCTGTATAATAGACTGTATTTATATTATTCACATGTGAATAATGCTTTATAATAGACTGTATTTATGTTATTCACATGTGAATAATGCTTTATAATAGACTGTATTTATGTTATTCACATGTGAATAATGCTTTATAATAGACTGTATTTATATTATTCACATGTGAATAACGCTGTATAATAGACTGTATTTATATTGTTCACATGTGAATAATGCTGTATAATAGACTATTTATGTTATTCACATGTGAATAATGCTGTATAATAGACTGTATTTATGTTATTCACATGTGAATAATGCTGTATAATAGACTGTATTTATGTTATTCACATGTGAATAAGCTGTATTATAGACTGTATTTGTTATTCACATGTGAATAATGCTTTATAATAGACTGTATCTATGTTATTCACATGGGAATAATGCTGTATAATAGACTGTATTTATGTTATTCACATGTGAATAATGCTGTATAATAGACTGTATTTATGATATTCACATGTGAATAATGCTTTATAATAGATTGTATTTATATTATTCAAATGTGAATAATGCTGTATAATAGACTGTATTTATGTTATTCACATGTGAATAATGCTGTATAATAGACTGTATTTATATTATTCACATGTGAATAATGCTGTATAATAGACTGTATTTATATTATTCACATGTGAATAATGCTGTATAATAGACTGTATTTATCTTATTCACATGTGAATAATGCTGTATAATAGACTGTATTTATGTTATTCACATGTGAATAATGCTGTATATTAGACTGTATTTATATTATTCACATGCGAATAATGCTGTATAATAGACTGTATTTGTTATTCACATGTGAATAATGCTTTATAATAGACTGTATTTATGTTATTCACATGTGAATAATGCTTTATAATAGACTGTATTTATGTTATTCACATGTGAATAATGCTTTATAATAGACTGTGTTTATATTATTCACATGTGAATAATGCTTTATAATAGACTGTATTTATGTTATTCACATGTGAATAATGCTTTATAATAGACTGTATTTATGTTATTAACATGTGAATAATGCTTTATAATAGACTGTATTTATATTATTCACATGTGAATAATGCTGTATAATAGACTGTATTTATGTTATTCACATGTGAATAATGCTGTATAATAGACTGTATTTATGTTATTCACATCTGAATAATGCTGTATAATAGACTGTATTTATATTATTCACATGTGAATAATGCTTTATAATAGACTGTATTTATATTTTTGACATGTGAATTATGCTGTATAATAGACTGTATTTATGTTATTCACATGTGAATAATGCTGTATAATAGACTGTATTTATGTTATTCACATGTGAATAAGCTGTATTATAGACTGTATTTGTTATTCACATGTGAATAATGCTTTATAATAGACTGTATTTATGTTATTCACATGGGAATAATGCTGTATAATAGACTGTATTTATGTTATTCACATGTGAATAATGCTGTATAATAGACTGTATTTATGTTATTCACATGTGAATAATGCTTTATAATAGACTGTATTTATATTATTCACATGTGAATAATGCTGTATAATAGACTGTATTTATGTTTTTCACATGTGAATAATGCTGTATAATAGACTGTATTTATATTATTCACATGTGAATAATGCTGTATAATAGACTGTATTTGTTATTCACATGTGAATAATGCTGTATAATAGACTGTATTTATATTATTCACGTGTGAATAATGCTGTATAATAGACTATATTTATGTTATTCACATGTGAATAATGCTGTATAATAGACTATATTTATGTTATTCACATGTGAATAATGCTGTATAATAGACTGTATTTATATTATTCACATGTGAATATTGCTTTATAATAGACTGTATTTATATTATTCACATGTGAATAATGCTGTATAATAGACTGTATTTATGTTATTCGACGGCGGAGATTGTATTTATATTATTCACATGTGAATAATGCTGTATAATAGACTGTATTTATGTTATTCGACGGCGGAGATTGTATTTATATTATTCACATGTGAATAATGCTGTATAATAGACTGTATTTATGTTATTCACATGTTAATAATGCTGTATAATAGACTGTATTTATAAAATTCACATGTAAATAATACCTACGTTTTTATTGTCTATTGTGAGCGAACTATGGTGCTGAATTTTCCCCCAGGGATCAATAAAGTATTTTTTATTCTACTCTATTCTATTCTATTACTGCGATTAAAACATATTTTGACAGCACTGATGTATAAAATAGCTTCCGTTATGCAAAACAGACGCTGGATATCAGGAGGTATCTCGTATTCTATACTAATGTGCTGTTTGTTCAAATATGCAGATATAAGACGCGTAGAAATCAAACAGTGTTGGGGGCGTGTCTGACGCATGCAAGTAGGATTGTAGGCCCTAATAAGTTATAAATGATAGTAATGGCCATCTGTTCGCCTATAGAGAGCTCCTAGCCAGCTTGCATTTGGCACGCTGAGCTAGCCTCCACAGACACTCCTTTGAGCATCGGGGCGTTTAGAACGCAGCCACCTCGTGCTTGGGCATTCGCTAAATTCAGACCTGACACTCTGACAGCAGATGCTCAAAGCTCGACTTCAAGATGAGGATAAGTAGCGCTTTTCACTCCCTCCCTCCTCCTTCTCCTCGTGGTCCTCCTCCTCCTCCTCCTCCTCCTCCTCACCAGCAGCGCGGCGTACGCTGAGGAACTGTCAAATGGTGCTTCCGATTAATAGCAACTAATTAGGACCCGGGGTAGAAAATTCCAAACACCCACGCGAGGGAATGTGCAGTGAAAAATGTTCATTTTAAAAGAGAAGATAACATGACAAAGATGAGGCTGTCATTGGTGCACTGGTTTGTCCATGGTAACCGTGGCCTCTCCATCTGTGTGTGTGTGTAAGTGTGTGTGTATGTGTGTGTGTGTGTGTGTGTGTGTGTGTGTGTGTGTGTGTGTGTGTGTGTGTGTGTGTGTGCAGGCTCTGGTCTTAGCCCTGTGGCAGGTGTCTCATCCCTTTGCAGTGTTTGCAGTCTGGCCTCTCTAAGCACTGTAGCCTGTCTCAGGCAGATTACACGCACACACACACACATGCATGCACACACACTCACACACACACACACACACACACGAGCAGATGGGTACAGACCTCATCACCCAGAAGCACACAAAGCAAGGCCAGCCCAGATGAAAGCACTGGATCTTTATGGAGTATATGTGTTAAACACGCGAGCGCGCTCATATATGTTTTTATTTGGATTTTTTGATTTTGCATGCACTTGTGCAAGTGTGCACCAGCGTGTCTAAAGACATTAGCGGGTAAACATCGTAATCCTGCTGCCCAGAGATGAGGAGAAGGATCTCCTGCATGCGGCCCATTATCAAGGCCAAGTGAGCCGCCGTGGCTGCTCGAGATAAAGACCCGCCCCGCACAACCACACACACACATATACACACACACACACACACACACACGCACACTCACGCGCTCATCCTCAGGTTCGCTGGCATTGAAGGGGAAATGGGCTGCCCAAGATGCTACACTGCATATCAAGGCTTGCGATGAAATGCAACATGCTTAAATGTCAAAGTGCCCCCAAGGATGAGAGCGCCTTGGAACACAGTTTTTATATCATATATACTGTAAATAGCTGACAGCTTATGAGATTAAAGCTAACTGCAGACCCAGCAATGCATTTTTTGGTCCTCTTTAGTGGACATGTTTTATCTAGTGAACTAGAAGGTATGGCCTCAGAAGCAGCAACTTTTGTTTGTTTGTAATGATAGAAATTTAGATTTTTAGTCAAGCAATTTTAGTTACATACCGTGTCCCCCGGGAATTCCTGTGGGGAGTGCTCAGAGAGTATGGGGTATCGGACTGTCTGATTGTGGCGGTCCGCTCCCTGTATGATCAGTGTCAGAGCTTGGTCCGCATTGCCGGCAGTAAGTCGGACCCGTTTCCAGTGAGGGTTGGACTCCGGCAAGGCTGCCCTTTGTCACCGACCCTGTTGATAACTTTTATGGACAGAATTTCTGTCTTTCTTTCTTTTTTTCTTTAGTTTATTTCGAACATGAACACACTTACATCATAATACATCACACAATTTCATATCATTTCATTTTACATCATGCCCGAAAAGGAGTAGGAAGAAGCAAAGCTTATTTAATCCTACACCTTTGCCACTTCAGAGCGTTTACAAATATATAGAATCATTTACTGACCTTTTTATATAATGAAATAACATCTATGAATTAATATACACAACAGTTTTGTAATATTTAATTAATTCAGTCATTATTAACATACTGAGATGAAGAATATCTTATTTCCAATAAGGTTGGAAATATTTCTCATAATTCTTCTTCTTTGTACTTTGTAAGCACTATTATTTTGAACAACCTCTTGAACTGGATCATATGAGTATAACTTTTAACTTCTTTACTTAATCCATTCCATAATTTAATTCCACTGATATGCTAAAAGTTCTAAGTGTTGTACGTGCATATAAATGTTTTAAATTATTTTTTCCTCTAAGGTTATATTTCTCCTCTTCAGTTGAGAAGAATTGTTGTACATTCTTGGGTAGCAGGTTATAGTTTGCTTTGTACATCATTTTAGCTGTTTGCAATTTTACCAAATCACCAATCCGAGTCCATGGTTCTCGCCCGGGAAAGGGGTGGAGTGCCATCTCCGAGTTGGGGAGGAGATCTTGCCCCTTGTGGAGGAGTTCAAGTACCTCGGAGTCTTGTTCACGAGTGGGGGAAGAGTGGATTGTGAGATCGACAGGCGGATCGGTGCGGCGTCTTCAGTAATGCGGACGCTGTATCGAACCGTTTTGGTGAAGAAGGAGCTGAGCTGGAAGGAAAAGCTCTCAATTTACTGGTCGATCTACGTTCCAATCCTCACCTATGGTCATGAACTTTAGGTTATGACCGAAAAGACAAGATCACGGGTACAAGCGGCCGAAATGAGTTTCCTCCGCCGGTTGGCAGGACTCTCCCTTAGAGATAGGGTGAGAAGCTCTGTCATCCGGGAGGAGCTCAAAGTAAAGCTGCTGCTCCTCCACATCGAGAGGAGCCAGATGAGGTGGTTCGGGCATCTGGTCAGGATGCCACCCGAACGCCTCCCTAGGGAGGTATTTAGGGCATGTCCGACCGGTAGGAGGCCACGGGGAAGACCCAGGACACGTTGGGAAGACTATGTCTCCCGGCTGGACTGGGAACGCCTCAGGATCCTCCGGGAGGAGCAGGACGAAGTGGCTGGGGAGAGGGAAGTCTGGGCTTCTCTGCTTAGGCTGCTCCCCCCGCGACCCGACCTCGGATAAGCGGAAGAAAATGGATGGATGGACATTACTTTTAAAGCACCATATTTTCCCAATGTCCTGCGTGGTGGACGTGAGAACTCACTACTGCTACTGCTACTACTCAGACAGAGGTGGGTGGAGTACCAAAAAATTGTACTTAAGTAAGAGTACCGTTATTTCCAGAGGTGGGTAGAGTAGCCAGAAATTGTACTCAAGTAAGAGTACTGTTACTTTAGAGATTTATTACTCAAGTAAAAGTAAGGAGTAGTCACCCAAATATTTACTTGAGTAAAAGTAAAAATTATGTTGTGAAAAAACTACTCAAGTACTGAGTAACTGATGAGTAACATATACACACACACATATATACATATATATATATATATATATATATATATATATATATATATATATATATATATATATATATATATATATATATATATAAATATATACACACATATATATATATACATACATTGATACAGGGACGTGCACATGATTATAGAGGGGCAGGGGCTCAAAGTCAGAAAAGGGCAGGACATTTTTTTTTGGTCCTTTACACAATATGGAAATTAATGTAAAATTAAATTTGCTAATAGGAAGCTAACTATACAACTATACTATACTGCAATATTTGATAAGACCTCTTCTCCTACATCACTTGTATCTCCTTCAACTTCCCCCTCATCTATGGCTTCCTCTGCAGTAGTATCATCTGCCTCCCTTCCTGTGGATTCTTCCTCCCCAACATTTACCGGGATTTCTATGGCTTCCTCTGTGTCAGGAGTTGTATCTAAAGCCTCTTTTCTCTCAGGTGTTGCTTCTACACTCTCCACCTCCTCTCTCTCAGGTGTTGCTTCTAAGGTCTCTGCCTCTCTCTCAGGTGTGACACTTTCTGAGGTCTGTGGTCTTTCTTAAATTCTGGTGCTAGTACTTTGTTTTAGCCATGCATTAAGAGGTCTGCTACCCTTAGCTGCTTCCTGGCGCTCCTTCTCCTTCCTTTTCTGTATCCTTTCTTTTTTTGGCATTGTGCTGCAGGCATAATCAACATGAATCAAGTTTAAATACAGATGGTAATATTCCTAACAGATAACCTATATCTTATATCCCCAGAATGCTGAAATTATTATTATTAATAATAATAATAATAATAATAATAATGATAATAATGGGATGAGAATCAGCACCTCCAAGTCCGAGTCCATGGTTCTCGCCCGGAAAAGGGTGGAATGCCATCTTCGGGTTGGGGAGGAGACCCTGCCCCAAGTGGAGGAGTTCAAGTACCTCGGAGTCTTGTTCACGAGTGAGGGAAGAGTGGATCGTGAGATCGACAGGCGGATCGGTGCGGCATCTTCAGTAATGCGGACGCTGTATCGATCCGTTGGCTCTCAATTTACCGGTCGATCTACGTTCCCATCCTCACCTATGGTCATGAGCTTTGGGTTATGACCGAAAGGACAAGATCACGGGTACAAGCGGCCGAAATGAGTTTCCTCCGCCGGGTGGCAGGGCTCTCCCTTAGAGATAGGGTGAGAAGCTCTGTCATCCGGGGGGAGCTCAAAGTAAAGCCGCTGCTCCTCCACATCGAGAGGAGCCAGATGAGGTGGTTCGGGCATCTGGTCAGGATGCCACCCGATCGCCTCCCTCGGGAGGTGTTTAGGGCACGTCCGACCGGTAGGAGGACACGGGGAAGTCCCAGGACACGTTGGGAAGACTATGTCTCCCGGCTGGCCTGGGAACGCCTCGGGATCCCCCGGGAGGAGCTGGACGAAGTGGCTGGAGAGAGGGAAGTCTGGGCTTCCCTGCTTAGGCTGCTGCCCCCGCGACCCGACCTCGGATAAGCGGAAGAAGATGGATGGATGGATGGATTATTATTATTATTATTATTATTATTATTATTATTATCATCATCATCATTATCATTATTCTTATTCTTATTATCGTTATTTTTATTATTATGTTGTTAACCCACACAGAAATAGCAAAGTCACTATAAACTTTATATCTAAACCTCTACTGTGAGAGAAATGTGATCCGCCGTAAACACAGTGCATTTTATTTTGAAAATTAACCCGGTGTTTTATTTTGTATTTTGTACACTACTTCCTGTCCCGCACGATCCGCTCTGCTCTGTGCTGTTTTGATGTGCCGTGCTCCGACGTCCGGCAAAAACAGAAGCTGACACATTGAATAATAGAATAATACAGCGTTTTTCTGAAATATTACCCATATTAGATGCTGAATAAGTGGACGGCGACTAGACCATAACTCACAGGTTCAAGTTGCTCCACTGTCACGTCTCCTCAGCGCCGCAGTTGGCTCTCTCTCCTCTCACTTACTCACTCACTCGCCCTCTCTCTCTCTGGCGGAAGCGGCAGGCTCAAACAACCCGGTATTACAAGAAAACGTGGAGTTTTTGTACCGCTGTTTTTTTTTTTACATCCCTGACAGGAATTTATTAATGTTGTTCAAAGAAAAAAAAAAAAAAAAAACACACACACAGGCAGAGGGCACTTTTTAAGACGAGGCAAAAAGGGCAGGGGCTCAAGCACCCATAGGGCCCTATGTGTGCACATGCCTGCATTGATATATACAGTATATAATTTGTATTTATTTATTTTGCCGTTTTTGTTTACATGTTAAAGGTGTTTTAATGAATATACATGCATGTTTAACACATATAGATTCCTTTCTTTCATGAAGACAAGAATATAAGTTGGTGTATTACCTGATTCTGATGACTTGCATTGATTGTAATCAGATAGTAGTGCTGGTAACGTCCATGTTTTGAAATGGAGGAGAAAAAAAGTTCCTCCTTTCTGTCTAATACACATGAAAGTGGTTGGTTTTTGGCATCTTATTTGTCCAGCTTCCATATTCGTTTTAAGACACTTTACAAGAAATACATTGGCGGCAAATTCCGTAGCTTGCTAGCTTGTTTGCGCTGGCTTTCGGAGACTCTTATTTTGAAAGCGCAGGCGCGATGGAGCGGCACTTTTATTGTGAAGACAGGAACTGTGCAGTCAGTCTTTAGGCTTTTGACGGGATGTACGGTTGAAAAAATCCTTCACGCTTTTGATTGATTGATTGATTGATTGAAACTTTTATTAGTAGATTGCACAGTACAGTACATATTCCGTACAATTGACCACTAAATGGTAACACCCGAATACGTTTTTCAACTTGTTTAAGTCCGGTCATGTGACCCCTGGCTCTGTTTGATTGGTCCAACGTCACCAGTGACTGCATCTGATTGGTGGAACGTAGTGAACGTCACCAGTGACTGTATTTGTTGAAACGCAGGCACTATTGAGGTACCAAAACAAACAAAGCGTGCATTAACAGATCGATAAAAATTAGTAGCGAGTAGTGAGCTGAATGTAGATAAAAGTAGCGGAGTAAAAGTAGCGTTTCTTCTCTATAAATATACTCAAGTAAAAGTAAAAGTATGTTGCATTAAAACTACTCTTAGAAGTACAATTTATCCCAAAAGTTACTCAAGTAGATGTAACGGAGTAAATGTAGCGCGTTACTACCCACCTCTGGTTATTTCGGAATAATATGATAATATGATTAAATGTATGTTTTCCGTGAAAAAAATTACTCAGATATTGATTAACATGTGAGTAGCTTCTGATTTATTTAGTAGCTATATGTAATGGTTCTTGGACTACAAGCATAGTTGGTGTGTTTGTGAGTGTGCGTGCATGTGTTTTGCGTGTTTGTGTGCGTGCGTGTGTGTGTGTATTTTGCAAAACCTAAAATTCATACAGAATTTACCGCAGAATGTTTTTTTCTTGTTAGAAGTGGAATTCTTGTAGGCTGAAATGCGAACACGTCCACTGACACAAATAACAGCACATAAATCTTATTTTTACTAGTTTGAAATTAATCATTGAATATTTGTGCTGCCTCATCTGACATCTCACTTTTTACAGTCAGTACATAAAAGAGTCTGATTGGTCAAATAATTCAGTTACTTCTATTTTCACAACTACATGTGAAGTTCTAGTCTCCATGCTCTCATCTTTAATGTGACTTTTGGCCATGGGGAGTTTACCTCTTGTACACTAGGGGGTGATAGTGGTCATTTCAGCTTGTTTTGCTATGTGCTAATGTTAATTCAGTAGAAGAAGTGAATGCTACATGCTAATAACCTAGCGCTAGTAACATTCACGCTACAGATTTAACTGAAAAGTACTTTCCACCGCTACTGGGTGTTGTTGGTAATGTTTTAATGTGTTTCAATTACACTTGTGGTTATTATGATCATCAGAGACATACAACAGATTGCTATTTTAGTTAAGCCTTTTGGAAGTTTCTGTTCACAAGTTCTCTTATACAACCAGGATGTGCTGGCATAATGTTATGTAATTGAAGTGACTTCTTTAGGATCAATCGGACACTTATCCAAACTGATGTGTTTAAGCTTTTATAGGGCTTGTAAAGTTTTGTTTTTGTTCTTCAACAAGTTCACAACATGGCGCCATGGTGCGGCATCATTAACTACCACAATCGTGGATATGGTGAGATTTTTTTTCATTTCCAGCGGGAAAGCAAAACGGGAAAGCAAAACGGGAAAGCATCCATCCATCCATCCATCAATCCATCAATCCATCAATCCATCAATCCATCAATCCATCAATCCATTTTCTTCCGCTTATCCGAGTTCGGGTCGCGGGGGCAGCAGCATAAGCAGAGAAGCCCAGACTTCCCTCTCCCCAGCCACTTCGTCCAGCTCCTCCCGGAGGATCCCGAGGCGTTCCCAGGCCAGCCGGGAGACATAGTCTTCCCAACGTGTCCTGGGTCTTACCCGTGGCCTCCTGCCGGTTGGACGTGCCTTAAACACCTCCCTAGCGAGGCGTTCGGGTGGCATCCTGACCAGATGCCCGAACCACCTCATCTGGCTCCTCTCGATGTGGAGGAGCAGCGGCTTTACTTTGAGCTCCTCCTGGATGGCAGAGCTTCTCACCCTATCTCTAAGGGAGAGCCCCGCCACTTGACGGAGGAAACACATTCCGGCCACTTGTACCCGTGATCTTGTCTTTTCGGTCATAACCCAAATCTCATGGCCATAGGTGAGGATGGGAACGTAGATCGACCGGTAAATTGAGAGCTTTTCCTTCCGGCTCAGCTCCTTCTTCACCACAACAGATTAAAACCGAAGAAAGTCGGGTGATGAAGATAATAAAGAGACGGCGAATAGCCTGGATAGCAGCTATGAGGCGGTCAAACATGACTTTTAACGCCATCACCTGATACATGTTGGTGGATTCATGGCATTTTCACACTAGTAAGTTTGAATGAAAGCATGTTTTATCCAGTTACACCCGTAGCATTTAATAGACTGTGAGCGTTAGCCAAGCGATCTGCCGGAGACTAACAACGTGCAGTAGTTTAGAAAAAAGCATGTTGTCTGTTTACTTTTAGTCTTTGGTATACACAAAAATGAAAGAGTAATATTTTCAGAGCAGCAGCGCAGTCAAAGTATTTAAAAGTAATACTGGGCTTGTTTTTTCAGGGAATCTCGAACACATAAGAAATGAAGGTGGTGGTTCCTCTATCTATGAAGGGGAACGGGAGGGTGTGTTCGAACCATCGTGGTATCACACTCCTCAGCCTCCCTGGTAAGGTCTATTCAGGTGTACTGTAGAGGAGGCTACGCCAGATAGTCGAACCTCAGATTCAGGAGGAGCAGTGTGGTTTTTGTCCTGGTTGTTGAACTGTGGACCAGCTCGAGGGAGCATGGGAGTTTGCCCAACCAGTCTACATGTGGAGAAGGCATTCGACTGTGTCCCTTCGGAGGTCATGTGGGGAGTCCTCAGAGAGTATGGGGTATCGGACTGTCTGATTGTGGCGGTCCGCTCCCTGTATGATCGGTGTCAGAACTTGGTCCTGTTTCCATTGAGGTTTGGACTCTGCCAGGGCTGCCCTTTGTCACCTGTTCTGTACATGACTTTTATGGACATAATTTCTTTGCGCAGTCAGGGAGTTGAGGGGATCCGGTTTGGTGGCTGCAGGATTAGGTCTCTGCTTTTTGCAGATGATGTGGTCCTGCTGACGGGGGCGTGGCTAAGAGGGGAGGAGTATATTTACAGCTAGAATTCACCAAGTATATATATATATATATATATATATATATATATATATATATATATATATATATATATATATATATATATATACATACAGGTAAAAGCCAGTAAATTAGAATATTTTGAAAAACTTGATTTATTTCAGTAATTGCATTCAAAAGGTGTAACTTGTACATTATATTTATTCATTGCACACAGACTGATGCATTCAAATGTTTATTTCATTTAATTTTGATGATTTGAAGTGGCAACAAATGAAAATCCAAAATTCCGTGTGTCACAAAATTAGAATATTACTTAAGGCTAATACAAAAAAGGGATTTTTAGAAATGTTGGCCAACTGAAAAGTATGAAAATGAAAAATATGAGCATGTACAATACTCAATACTTGGTTGGAGCTCCTTTTGCCTCAATTACTGCGTTAATGCGGCGTGGCATGGAGTCGATGAGTTTCTGGCACTGCTCAGGTGTTATGAGAGCCCAGGTTGCTCTGATAGTGGCCTTCAACTCTTCTGCGTTTTTGGGTCTGGCATTCTGCATCTTCCTTTTCACAATACCCCACAGATTTTCTATGGGGCTAAGGTCAGGGGAGTTGGCGGGCCAATTTAGAACAGAAATACCATGGTCCGTAAACCAGGCACGGGTAGATTTTGCGCTGTGTGCAGGCGCCAAGTCCTGTTGGAACTTGAAATCTCCATCTCCATAGAGCAGGTCAGCAGCAGGAAGCATGAAGTGCTCTAAAACTTGCTGGTAGACGGCTGCGTTGACCCTGGATCTCAGGAAACAGAGTGGACCGACACCAGCAGATGATATGGCACATTTGTTGCCACTTCAAATCATCAAAATTAAATGAAATAAACATTTGAATGCATCAGTCTGTGTGCAATGAATAAATATAATGTACAAGTTACACCTTTTGAATGCAATTACTGAAATAAATCAAGTTTTTCAAAATATTCTAATTTACTGGCTTTTACCTGTATGTATATATATATATATATATATATATATATATATATATATATATATATGTATATATATATATATATATATATATATATATATATATATATATATATATATATATATATATATATATATATAAAATAAATACTTGACTTTCAGTGAATTCTAGCTATATATATATATATATATATATATATATATATATATATATTTATTTATTTTATTATATATATATATATATATATATATATATATATATATATATATATATATATATATATATGTATATATATATATATATATATATATATATATATATATATATATATATATATATATATATATATATATATATATATATATATAAATAAGAGAAATACTTGAATTTCAGTGTTCATTTATTTACACATATACACACACATAACACTCATCTACTCATTGTTGAGTTAAGGGTTGAATTGTCCATCCTTGTTCTATTCTCTGTCACTATTTCTCTAACCATGCTGAACACCCTCTCTGATGATGCATTCTGCTTCGTCTCCTTGTTGTGTGCGCAGTTGTGCAATGCACTCTCTAAAAGCCGTAGATGTTGTTGTCACATATGCATGTACAGTAGATGGCGGTATTGTCCTGTTTAAGAGTGTCACAACATTGCTGTTTACGGCAGACGAACTGCTTTACGGTAGACGAAAACGTGACTGCTGTTGTTGGG
Source organism: Nerophis lumbriciformis (assembly GCF_033978685.3). Classification (NCBI taxonomy): domain Eukaryota; kingdom Metazoa; phylum Chordata; class Actinopteri; order Syngnathiformes; family Syngnathidae; genus Nerophis; species Nerophis lumbriciformis. The sequence continues at coordinate 15,881,381 of NC_084555.2, read as the reverse complement.
TGTTGTTACCGCGCTGGGAGGACGTTAATGAAACTGCCTAACAATAAACCCACATAAGAAACCAAGAAGTCGCCCTCTATCATTCTACAGTTATAACGTGATTGGGCAGGCATGCTGTTTATATTGTGGGAAAGCGGACGTGAAAACAGGCTGTCGACACGTCACTCAGGTCCGCCTGAATTTCGGGAGATTTTCGGGAGAATATTTGTCCCGGGAGGTTTTCGAGAGAGGCGCTGAATTTCTGGAGTCTCCCGGAAAATCCGGGAGGGTTGGCAAGTATGGTTCTGACTGACGTGACCGTGTTATACAGACAGTGTTTCACATCAATTTCATTCAAGTAAAACCAACATTTGTGACGTCAGCATAATTTCATGTGAACGTTATGTTGACAGCACATTTCAGATCGGATGATGTTTATGGTAAAAGTGAACTTCATTGTGCAAAAATTCGGGGTTAAATCACCAAAATGCTCCCCTCACCTGCCAGTGGGTGAACAGGGGGATGGCGATGGGTCAAATGCAGACGTTAATTTTCACCACACCTCAATCATTGGTACTTTAACTTTAAACTTTTAACTTTAACAATGTTTTCTGGAGTTGTTGCGGATTCAGATGTGCATGCATCGTATATTATGAGAGGATGATCTACCACATTGTGATGTACAGCGCAAATTTGCGGTCAGTCATATCATCTTCTTCTTGTCATTTAAAAAAATACAGAGGACATGACCTCGGTGTCCTCAATCGTAGTTACAGCCATGGCTCCTACACATCAAGAGAAGCCAGATGAGGTGGTTTGGGCATCTAGTCAGGATGCCCCCTGAACGCCTCCCTGAGGAGTTGTTTAGACCACATCCGACTGGTGGGAGGCCACGGAGAAGACCCAGGACACCTTGGGGGGGGACTATGTCTCTCAGCTGTCCTGGGAACGCGTCGGTATACCCCGGGAGGAGCTTAACGAAGTGGCTGGGGAGAGGGAAGTCTGGGCTTCTTTGCTTAGGCTGCTGCCCCCGCGACCTGACCTCGGATAAGCGGAAGAACATGGATGGATGGATGGTCTGAGAGTCTTTCAGGTGCATTTTGGCAAACTTTTTTTTTTTTACTAAGAAACTGCTTCCATCTGGTAACTGTACCATAAAGGCCCAATTGGTTGGTTGGCTGCAGAGATGATTATCTTTCTGGAAGCTTCCCCTCTCTCCACAGAGGAATGCTATAGCTCTTGGGATCTTGGTCACCTCCCTGACTAGACTAAGATGAAAGCAGCAATGTACGGAGACATCCTGGATGAAAACCAACATTTTGCATCCAACCTGATGGAGCTTGAGAGGTGCTGCAAAGAGGAATGGGCAAAACTGCCCAAGAAAGGTGTGCCAAGCTTCTGGCATCCTATTCATATTCCAAAAGACTTGAGGCCGTAAATGCTGCCAAACATGCATCATCAAAGTATTGAGCTGAGGCTATGAATACTTATGTACATGTTATTTTTTTTAATATAAAGTTAAAATAGAATACATTTAGTAAATTAAAGCTGCAAGCAGCGATGGACGGGACCGACTTTGACGGCACATAAAATCCAAACCGGAGCAGTAATTAAAACTCTTTGGTCAACTTTTAATCAGAAGGGTTCAATCTCTCTCCTGTGCTAGTTTGAAGTCGACACGACTGAAGGGGAATTGCCAACTTCCTGTTAATTTTTGCTGAAGGATGTCAATTAATGAAATCTAGGTCTAAGTCAGACCTACATAGAGGTTTTTATTTCATGTCTCTACGACATTCCTACCGGACGTTATAAGCAGTTTTGTCTGTGTTTTTTCCTAGGAGGCGCTACAGCGCAATTTTGAGTTTTGGGGTTTGGTTTTTTGATTAGATGACAATTTTCGCCAGTCCTGATGTTTGTGTCAAATATGGTGAGTTTTGAAGCATGTTAAGAGGGTCAAATTACAGCTCAAAGAGGCGGCGGAATAATAATAATAATAATAAAACGCACAAAATACAATAGGGTCCTTTGTCCCAAAGGGACATTGCGGTCCCTAATAAAAACCCCAATCATTTACACATTGTCATTATGGGGTATTGTCTGTAGAATTTTGAGGACAACAACGTCTTTATTCCGTTTCGGAATAACATACCGTAAACGTAAGTGGAAGAAGAGTAGGCAGTGACTTCCGCTGCTTGTCTGACATTGTTACGTTATTTATTTATCAAGTTTTCCTTCTGTTTGCTGCTTTTGTTTTATCTCTCTTTTTGAAATGGAGCTGTAACGTGATGTATGGGTTGCCGTAGTTTCTGTAGTCATAGACGTGACGTCAACAAGGCGCGTCTTCACGATACGACATTCCGTGTATGTGCCTGGGGCTAGCAGTTAGCACTTGGAGTATCTGTAAGGCCGTGAATGAAACAGCTCGTTGATACAACAACGGTTTTATTGTTACATCGACACATGACACTACTTTTGTTTTTTGCTAGTCCTGGTTTTGGAGTAACAAACTCAACAGTACGTAACGCTACTTCTGCACATTTGAAAGGAGGGGGGACAATAGCAAGACAATTATTTCTTTTAAACTATAAATGTTAAATTTGTAATATTTACCATCAAAAATTCTGATTGGTCAGACTCAAGACTGAGCACGGTCGAGCTAAGCCTTGGAAATCTGTGGATAATATAAATGATAATCATACAATAATTATTATTATGATTATATTTGTGCATCTCTTAGGAGTTAAGTATCCCCCTGTGTTTTTTTAAAACCTGGTGATGACTCTGTTTGTAACTTTAATCAGAATCAGAATCAGCTTCATTGGCCAAGTATGTTTTTAATAAACAAAACCCAAAACCAGTGAAGTTGGCACGTTGTGTAATTCGTAAATAAAAACAGAATACAATGATTTGAAAATCCTTTTCAACTTATATTCAATAAGTGCAAAGACAAGATACTTAATGTTCGAACTGAGTAACTTAATAGTTTTTTGATAATAATCATTAACTTAGAATTTAATGGCAGCAACACAATGCAAAAAAGTTTGCACAGGGGCATTTTTACCACTGTGTTACATGGCCTTTCCTTCGAACAACACTCAGTAAACGTTTGGTAACTGAGAAGACCAATTTTTGAAGATTTTCAGGTGGAATTATAAGTTGTTGTATTTTAGGCTTCATATTGCGCCACGCATTTGAAATGCGAGACAGGTCTAGACTACAGGCAGGCCAGTCTAGTACCCACCGTCTTTTACTATGAAGCCACGCTGTTGTAACACGTGGCTTGGCATTGTCTTGCTGAAATAAGCAGGGGCGTCCATGATAACGTTGCTTGGATGGCATCATATGTTGCTCCAAAACCTGTATGTACCTTTCAGCATTAATGGTGCCTTCGCAGATGTGTAAGTTACCCATGCCTTGGGCACTAATACACCCCCATACCATCACAGATGCTGGCTTTTGAACTTTGCATCTATAATAATCCGGATGGTTCTTTTCCTCTTTGGTCCGGAGAACATGACGTCCACAGTTTCCAGAAATAATTTGAAATGTGGACCGGTCAGACCACAGAACACTTTTCCACTTTGCATCAGTCCATCTAAGCTGGCAGCATTTCTGGGTGTTGTTGATAAATGGCTTTCACTTTGCATAGTAGAGTTTTTACTTGTACTTACAGATGTAGCGACAAACTGTAGTTACTGAAAGTGGTTTTCTGAAGTGTTCCTGAGCCCATGTGGTGATATCCTTTACACACTGATGTCAGTTTTTGATGCAGTACCGCCTGAGGGTTCGAAGGTCCGTAATGTCATTGCTTACGTGCAGGAATTTCTCCAGATTCTCTGAACCTTTTGATGATATTATGGGCCGTAGATGGTGAAATCCCTAAATTCCTTGCAATAGCTTGTTGAGAAATGTTGTTCTTAAACTGTTCGGCAATTTTCTCACTCATTTGTTCACAAAGTGGTGACCCTCGCCCCATCCTTGTTTGTGAATGACTGAGCATTTCATGGAATCTACTTTTATACCCAATCATGACACCCACCTGTTCCCAATTAGCCTGTTCACCTGTGGGATGTTCCACATAAGTGTTTGATGAGCATTACTCAACTTTCTCAGCCTTTTTTGACACTTGTGCCAGCTTTTTGGAAACATGTTGCAGGCATCAAATTCCAAATGAGCTAATATTTGCAAAAAAAATGACAAAGTTTACCAGTTCGAACGTTAAGTATCTTGTCTTTGCAGTCTATTCAATTGAATATAGGTTGAAAAGGATTTGCAAATCATTGTATTCTGTTTTTATTTCGGATTTACACAACGTGCCAACTTCACTGGTTTTGGGCTTTGTACAAGGAATATGACTCTGCTCTATTGTTCAATGTGAAGAATAAATGTAAAGGATTAACCACAAATACAAACAAGTACTCACTGATGAAATCCAAGGATGATGACAAGAATATGAGTTAGCACATTTACACTGACAGATTAGTTCCAGAGGGTCTTTGAACAGACCACAGTTACTCTATGTGCAAAGAGATGCAAAAGTTAAACGAGTTCATAACTTGATAGATTTATTATATATTTACCTCTCTTCTATCACCTCGTTCTTGTTCCAAAAATGCTGGTGCTGTGTGTAAATGCTTGAAGGTGAGCTTTGCTGACATTATGACGTCTATGTTGAGTGAAGTGTTCAAAGCTAGATTTGTCGCAACCCACGTGGAACGAACCAGTGGGATGTATGTAGGTAGTCTTACCCTGGGTTTCCACTGGCTCATAACGGCGCCGGCCACAGGTGGACTCTTTCCATTTCCATTTTCGTCAATGTGTTAGTTTCCACCGCCGGCGCACCACATGCGCACGGCTCCGGCCTACTTCCCTGTGCTAAATATGTGGTCTACATAACATGTAATGGTGGTTCTTTGGTCATAATGTTGCATGGATTATGTTTTACAGATCATCTTCAAGCCGCTTTCTGACAGTCGCTTCAGGATGCGCCGTATTGTGGGCGGTCTTATTTACGTGGCTCACCTTCGGCAGCGTCTTCTCCCTGTCATCTTTGTGGTAGAGGTGTAGCGTGCAAGGACGGGTGTGGAAGAAGTGTCAAAATATGGAGCTATCTGTTTTAATGACATCCAGACTTTACTTAAATCAATAATGGAGCAACACGGGAAAATGTGTCCCGTGAAAAAAAGTCCGACCAGAACTCTAATAACTAAAGTTCCTTGGGTGAATAATGTAAACTCACTACACCGGTATGTTTTAGCACTTTCATGGCGAGTTTACTGACAGATATAAGTAAGAACTTTACACTACTTTATATTAGAAATGGCAACAGCGAAGGATGAATGTCACATACCAAGAAGATAGAGGAAAAAGAAGAAGCTAATCGACTCGCGGACTTATGCAGATCCCAAATACAGATCAGCAGGTACCAGAAGGTAATCAAAGTTGCTTTTGCATAATATTGTGAAACAAAACACCAGATGATATAATAATAATAATAATAATAATAATAATAATAATAATACCTGGGATTTATATAGCGCTTTTCTAAGTACCCAAAGTCGCTTTACATGTAGAACCCATCATTCATTCACACCTGGTGGTGGTAAGCTACTTTCATAGCCACAGCTGCCCTGGGGTAGACTGACGGAAGCGTGGCTGCAATTTGCGCCAACGGCCCCTCCGACCACCACCTATCATTCATCATTCCATTCACCGGTGTGAGTGGCACCGGGGGAAAAGGGTGAAGTGTCCCGCCCAAGGACACAACGGCAGCGATTTTTGAATGGTAAGAGGCGGGGAGCGAACCTGCAACCCTCAGGTTTCTGGCACAGTTGCTCTACCCACTACGCCATACCTTATACACACACCATAATAATACTCGTATGTTAAATGCGCCGACAATCCATCAAGCGGTGCGGCTTCATGGCTTACCAAAGTCGTAGTAAAAAAAATTGATAGATTTTTGAGCGCCGTGTGTAATGTTTTATATTTTCAATGGAACATATAAAATGTTGGTGTTGTTTACTTGAGACATATTGCAATCATAGTGCTGTCCACACTTATCTCTTATGTTTGACTGCCATCTACTGGTCACACTTTATCATTAAACCATGTACCAAATAAAATAGCTTCGAGGTGAGTAAGTGCAACCAAACGCATTCCTTACATTAGGCGCACCGGGTTGTAGGGCGCACTGTCGAGTTTTGAGAAGAAAAAAAAAAGGATTTTAAGTGTGCCTTATAGTCCGGAAAATATGGTAATCCGTTTTAATTTCAAAATAAAATACTTGGTGTTCAAAGTGGATTGCACGTTACACTTTGAAACGTCCTTGAATGGCTGCACTGAGTATATTTGTTACGCCAACTTCTCCTATCACATGATTACGCGCAGATCTTGTAAAAGTCTGCGCTATTTCGCTGCATGGTGGAGCCACAACAATCGGATCAGAACAGCGGCTGGCGGAGAGGTTCCCTGGCGGCGCCGTTCAGCAGCTGTTACACGCCCAGTAGAAATCTGTTGTTAGACAGTCTTCATTTGATTCGAGCAACCTTATTATTAAACTTTCACTCCTGCATTAATTGTATAGTACACATTTATGACGTCTTTTTTTAACTTGCATAATTAAATGTCAGAGTAAAAAAAAATCGGTGCTTATGGGCCCGCGGACTCAGAGAACCCGGGTTCGAACACCGGTAAAAACGCAGGCAATATGTTTATTATCCGTTAAAAACCTCTGTACGTGCACGGGCTTTATTTGCCGAGTGGACGGATGGTGACGACGTGGCTGGCAGGTTGCCATGGCGACGTCCGACTGCAGTCGCCACACAGCTGATATTGCAGCAGCCTCCATTAGGGACACTGCATTCATATTGTTTGATGCTTCACGGCTGTCGCGTCACATCACTGTCACTTGTCGCCATTAGGAATTGAAATTGGACATGGTTCGTGTGCATGCGTGTGTGTGTGTGTGTTTGTGTGTGTGTGTGTTCTTACATTGTTCCACCTCTCTTACCTCTGTTGTTGAGTCTATGTGTGTTGGTATCCTTGTACTTGAGTATGTTGAGACAAATTAGTTTTCAGCTTCACCGCCTGTGTGCGTTAAATGAGTTTGAAAGGCTATGTAATCTCTCAAGATGGGGACAAATTGTGCCCTGCATATTGTGTATGTGTGTGCGTGTGCGCGCATGTGTGTGTGTGTGAAGGCAGCTGGACTTTAGCCAAACCCTTAGCAGGTCCTTTCTGTACAAGCTCTCAAGAATGAAGCACACACTTGAGGGGGCATTGAGAGCCTCGTGACATACAGAAGAACCTCAAAAGGCAAAGACAATTTCTCCCTGTAAGATGGTCAGTTTTTGGATCTTGAAACTTGTGCCAGTCCAACGCGTGTCGGCGATTGTGGCCGTGCGAGAGTACTTTGTGTCAACCTTACTTCTTGATGCCTTAAGAGCTGTGCTGGACAATGTGTAGAACAGTGGTTCTTAAAGGGGAACCTTATCACAATTTCAGAAGGGTTAAAACCATTAAAAATCAGTTCCCAGTGGCTCATTTTATTTTTCGAAGTTTTTTTCAAAATTTTACCCATCACGCAATATCCCTAAAAAAAAGCTTCAAAGTGCCTGATTTTAACCATCGTTATATACACCCGTCCATTTTCCTGTGACGTCACACAGTGATGCCAATACAAACAAACAGCAAGGTATAGCGACATTAGCTCGGATTCAGACTCGGATTTCAGCGGCTTAACACTGTCTGATAAGATAATTACTAACAACTATGAACTAGGTTTACAGCATATGAAATACATTTGGCAACAACATGCACTTTGAGAGTGCAGACAGCCCATTTCAGGCGCGCTAAGAACATATATTTTTCCACGATTTCAGCACTCAGGTTAACCATACCTAAATAGACACAAAATACTGCATTACACAAGACTACCCGAATGTACTCGAATGATTGAAAAAAATAAATGTTTTTAAGCTAAATTATTGGTAAACACAGCTTATGTATAATAATTTACGTAAAACCGCGAGTAATGAATAAAGTTTTCATCAATTAATATATTCTGTAGACATACCCTCATCCGCTCTCTTTTCCTGAAAGCTTATCTGTCCTGTTTTGGAGTTGATGTCAGCAGGCCAGGGAAGCTAGGGTCGATATTCTTCTCTTGATCATCTTCGGTGGCATAAGGGACGGTGTGAGCTAAGACATCCAGGGGGTTTAGCTCGCTCGTCTGCGGGAACAAACTGCTTGCCGTGCTACCGAGGTCCTTTGTCCCTGAATAGCTCACACACTCCGGCAGATTCAATGGGGGTCTGGCGGCAGATTTCTTTGACTTTATCGTTGGAAATGCATTTGCTTTGAGTGTCGCAGGATATCCACACATTCTTGCCATCTCTGTCGTAGCATAGCTTTCGTCGGTAAAGTGTGCGGAACAAACGACTGACCATTTCGTCGGCTTTCCCCACACCCTCGTATTTTGAACAAATTTCGTCCAATTTCTTGCCACTTTTGCATCTTTGGGCCACTGGTGCAACTTGAATCCGTCCCTGTTCGTGTTGTTACACCCTCCGACAACACACCGACGAAAGTGAGAAAATGGCGGATTGGTTCCCGATTCCGAGAGCGAATAATAGAAAGGCGTTTAATTCGCCAAAATTCACCCATTTAGAGTTCGGAAATCGGTTAAAAAAATATGGTCTTTTTTCTGCAACATCAAGGTATATATTGACGCTTACATAGGTCTGGTGATAATGTTCCCCTTTAACCTTGTTGGAGGTACCGAACCCCACCAGTTTCATATGCGCATTCACCGAACCCTTCTTTAGTGAAAAATAAAATGTTTTTTTTTTTTTTCAAATTCAAGACAAAGTTATGTTTTTAGTAACACTTTAGTATGGGGAACATATTCTAAGTAACAAAGACTTAAATTTAGAGTTATTTAGACACTAGGGGAACATATTCTAAGTAATAAAGACTTAATTTTGAGTTATTTGGTTAGGGTTAGGGTTAGAGGGTTAGGGTTATAATAAGGCCATGCCGAATAAGGCATTAATAAGTACTTAATAATGACTAGTTAAGAGCCAATATGTTACTAATTTGCATGTTTATAAGCAACTATTTAATGGTGAATATGTTCCCCATACTAAAGTGTTACTATTTTTTTTACTGGTGCACAAAATGAACCATGCATGAACATCACCTTGTTCAAAGAACAAAACCAACACAGTGTATAAACTCACAACAAATTACACACCAGTAAATCAGTCACCTGTTGCCGTTTCCGTAATACGCCGATAGGGAGAAGTTTGTATTTACACCTTGAGTCAGGTGTGTTTTGACCTCCGCCGAACCCCTGAGGCCGACTCACCGAACCCCTAGGGTTCGATCGAACCCAGGTTAAGAACCACTGGTGTAGACAGACTGTGGCTTTTAACTCATTGGCTCTTACCTATATAGCCACCTCTGTCTAAATTGGGGCCCTAAACAGAATTTTTTTTTAAGGTCGTCTTTTTTTACATACCTTTTTTAATCAAACCTGAATGTATTTTGATGCTTGCTTTGTACAAAAAAATGATGGGGTTGAAATTGTTAAATAATTATGTGCAAATTAACAAATTTACATCAGACAATTGTTCTTGACAACCTCGTTTACAAGACTAGCACTAAAATATCGAGCCATAATATTCTTATCAGTGACAGTGCAGGAATGGGCTAGGAATACGTTTTAATTTTTTTAATTTTCATCAATTAATCCAACAAAATAATACACAATAATACCATCCATCCATCCATTTTCTACCGCTCATCCCTTTTCGCAGGGGGTTCTAGAGCCTATCTCAGCTGCATTCGGGCGGAAGGCGGTGTACACCCTGGACAAGTCGCCACCTCATCACAGGGCCAACACAGATAGACAGACAACATTCACACTCACATTCACACACTAAGGCCAATTTAGTGTTGCCAATCAACCTATCCCCAGGTGCATGTCTTTGGAGGTGGGAGGAAGCCGGAGTACCCGGAGGGAACCCACTCAGTCACGGGGAGAACATGCAAACTCCACACAGAAAGATCCAGAGGCTGGGATTGAACTCAAGACTACTCAGGACCTTCGTATTGTGAGGCAGATGCACTAACCCCTGTTCCATCCTGCTGTCCTACAATAATACCATAATAATACAATTCTAATTCCAAAACCAAACCCAGCCCAGCAACATTCAGAACAGCAATCAACAGAGCAATTGAGAGGACACACAAACATGAGACAAAACAACCAAAAGTAGTCAAACAAAAATGAATGATATCAACAACAGTATCAATTTTAATAACAATTCCAACATAGCAGTGATTAGAAATCCCTCATTGACATTATCATCACACCCATTTATAAAAAAATAAAAACATTTAAAAAAAATTAACAATAGTGTCATAAGTTTGACAACACATTGTGTCCAATATTTTCCACAAAGATAACATAAGTCATATTTTAGGTTCATTTAATAGTTAAAACAAATTTAAATAATGGATCCCATATTCCAATATATGATTCATTATTATCTAAACTAAATGCAGTTTTTTTTCAACTGATATCATCTCCATAGCTTGTGTGTACCAGTCAGTATGAGTTGGACTATCAACATCAATCCATTATTTTAGTATTACCCTTTTTGTTATGATACACATTGAAAGAAATGCATTTTTACTCTTTAAATAGATGCAGATCACCAAGAATACAAGTTTGCAGTGTCATTGGGATGTTTGTATTTAGGAATGTGATTGCTTCTTTTGTTGTTTTCAACCATAACTCTTTTATTCTCTGACATAGGAATATGTTTTGAAAAAATACCTTCCGTAACATTTTATATGAAGCCTACTGTCACTCACTAATTAACATTTGACATGCCTTTTTTCACACAAACATGTGGCCACTCGCGATTCACGGGGTCCTACGCACAGTGCGTGATCTGCTGGCACTGTGTTCGTACTACGTAAAAGTAGTTCCTCTGTGTTAGCTCTTCCAATATCAATGAGGCTATAGCTTGTTCAATATGCAGATCACGGCATGTAAACGGAGAGTTTTTTTTTTGGCGGTTTTCAGGTATTAAATCGCTTTACTGGCGTAATAGATCTTATCCCCATTATCTGCCGCCTCATACTGGCAATTTTCTACTATTTATAATGCACAAAAAAGGAAAATAGATGTTTGTTCTTGTTTCACATACAGATTGTGGATGGTGGGCCAGTTAAAAAAAAAGTGCAGTTCCCCATTAATCAGTGGAGATTTGTGGACCCTTGTTCGAGCCCAGTATATACAGGGCATTTTATTGTACTGAGTAGCCAGGACAAAGACTTTGCTTTCTAAAGTTGCTACAGTATAAGTTAATTTTCTGGTTTTATAATGTTGTTTCTTCATATGCTGAATAGAAGAACTAAGAAAAAGCAAAACACACTAATGGAGTTTATTGTTTAAAAGCATCAATCATTTCAGAGGTGGGTTTATTTGTAATTTTTTTACCACGAAAATTCCCAATTCCAAATTGCGCAATCATTCAAATTCAGAGGTTAGAGTGGATGAGAGACTCCTGGGGTTGAAAGTGTCCCCGAACATACCCCCCAACACTAAGTGTCTGAGCACTGTGGCCGCCCGTATACGAATGGGACTCGCTAAAAATAGCACAAAGCAGAGCGATGCATCGTCACGGAGAGCTGTGTTCAGGAAAAGGTCACGACAGTCTGCAGGCAGAGAAAATATGTTTCATCCATTATTTTTTTCCAAAGCTGAACTTTACGAAACTTTGCAAAAAAATGTCCTCACTTCTGAGCTAAATTAGAGGGTTTCCTTCGAGACCAATGGATTACCAGACAAATCTGTCAATGCTGCTTTTATAATAAGACCCACATGCATTCAAATATTCGCATCAAGGTTGCTTTTTTTTTTCAGCCTAAGCAAATTATTTCTCCATCCGTTCCCTTTAAATGTTCCCACACTGTCCATTTCTTCCATGTTTCGCTCTCTCAAATACTTTCTCACCGTTTTCACTGTTATTACTGCCTCTCTCTCCTGTGATATATTTAACCCATCCCCCTGGGGAGAACAGAAGCCCGCCTCAATCTGGAACCAATTGTTTTGTTCGGTTCAGGAGTCCAGAACTGAGCCCTGACAGAGGGTCGCCTGTGAGTGTCTGCTGTGTTATTTGTTTTTGTTGTTATCAAAGTACGCCTTGTGAAAACATTGCTGTCATTGCGGGAGGAAAACGGAGGCTCCGTCATCATCGCGGTCCCAAACTAGAAAAACACTTGGAGAGTTCAGACCTCCGCCAGGCCCTGGCTCCCAAAAGTAAATCGGGATTTGCCTCAAAATTTCCCCCATTTCTGACATTTCCTGAGAGTTTAACGAGAACATGCCCATAACCGCTTAAGCTATCTAACGGAATAGAATCAGAATCAGAAAGAAACGGCGTGAAGCCTCTTGTCAGTCATCCACTGTCTTTGTCTCTATGGGTGGAGGCGGGATTGCTACCATACTGTTGTGTACAGGAGGAGGAGACGGCACAGACAGGATGGGCGTAGTTTAAGCTCTATGTTTTATTTACATATGCATATATACTATATATAAATAACAAATAATAATATACATAAACAAGGGAAATGGAATGTGACGAATCCAAAGTGTGTGTGTGTGAGACTAAGTGTGGTGATTAGCTGTTGAGTGTTACCGGTAGTGTTGAGCGAGAGGCGGAGGAGCAAGAGGGACAAGGCAGAGCCCGGAGGTCCGTGAGCAGGCAGGAAGTCGGGGTTATAGCGGGGCGTCGAAGGTCCGTGTCCATGCGGGAGGTCGAGATCCAAGAGGCAGCCAGGGAATCAGAGGGAACGCAGGGAGACGAGACGCACAACTCGTAACGGGAGACTGCTGGATCGACAAGAAAACACAAGACAAATCAACACAGAGGGGGAGAAGCACAGAGGGAGAGTATGCATAGAGCTAGACTGTTTTGGCTTACTGCACAGGACAGGTAGCTACGTTCTGGCACGGGATAGCAGGTTGTGCAGGCTTATGAAGGCAGGTCCCCTGATCAGCCACAGGTGCGCTGATTGCTGGCGATTGATTGCAGCTGCTTGCTGCAGCCGGACTGACGCGCGCCCGCCGTGTTCCTGGAGGTGGGCTCAGCGCAGCGCACACATGAATGCGCTCTGAGATGCGCTCGGGTCGTGACACATACACACATAGTTAAAGCTTGTAACTTAAATCTAAGAGAACGTAGTAGAAATTATCTGTTTTTTTAGGTTGACAATATTGTTTCACTGGATCTTTTTGAAGTCGGCTATAGTTCTGGAAGTCTGGTCTAGCTCATGTGCACTTGACAGCAACACATCAAGCTTGTGCAACAATTCCACAACTAATTGAGAATATATCGCAAATTCCAATTCCATTCCATTAAGTTTAATTGAAGTTACGAAAGTAGAGTCGCAATTCAATGAAATTACAATTGATCGTTCTGGTGAGTTTATTCCAGAGTCATGCTTTACCGTTTATTCCAAACTTTTTCTTCAACAGATTACATAATTTATAGATATATTACATTCAATTGAAATGTTTTTGCAATTCAAATTGAAGCAAAATAAGTGTGACAAATACAATTTATGATAGCATGAGGAATACAATACAACCATCACAATAGTTTCTCAATAGACAAAGAAAATAAAACAATAAAAAAACACATGTAACCTTTATGAACCTCATGTACATTCGATGTTTGAACCAATGTTTTCTACAGACAATTAAGAATAAAAGCATCTTCTATGAGACATTTATTTTTGACGTATTATCACACGTAATTTCCCCAGAATGCTTTACTTTATCCAAGTATTGAAAATTGTATTTACTTTTTGTGTTTTGAAAGTATTTTTAGTATAGTAGTACCTCAACGTACAAGCTTAGTTGGTTCTGAGATGGAGCTCCTAAATCCAAACACTCTAATAAACGTCTCCCATTTAAATCAAATTAATTGCCCCAAAACAGCACCAAATAAAACAGACTTTTAAATAGGACATGTTGTGTGAAAAGCAACACAGTAGAATGTAGTACACACAACTACAGTCATTTTATGGAGTAAAGTAAAAATATTGTGCAGCATTTACCTTAAAGAGTGGACTTTTACGGTATCCCTTCCACCCGCTTCTTTGTCAAACACACCACCAGCATCTTTTGCTACGCCAACTGAATACGGGAATGCTTGTAACTCACATGGTTGCTTGCAACTTCAAGCATAACATTTAGCCGAGAGACAGCTCTTATTTTAAAACAACTTCAGTTTGGGCACCACTGTATTGAAATGTTACATGATTTAAACCAAAAAAATATAACAAGAACACAGCGCTTGGCACACCTGTCTTTTGGAAGTTTCACCCATTCCCATTTGCCCATTCCTCATTGCAGCACCTCTCAAGCTCCATCAGATTGGATGGGAAGGGTTGGTTTTCATCCAGAGTGTCTCTGTACATTGCTGCGTTCATATTTCCCTCTATCCTGACTCGTCTCCCAGTTCTTGCCACTTTAAGACATCCCCACAGCATGATGCTGCCACCACCATGTTTCACTGTAGGGATGGTATTGGCCTGGTGATGAGCGGTGTCTGGTTTCCTCCAAACATGACACCTGGCATTCACGCCAAAGAGTTCAAACTTTGTCTCATCAGACCAGATCATTTTGTTTCTCATGGTCTGAGAGTCTTTCGGGTGCATTTTGGCACATTTTTTTTTAAACTAAGAAATGGTTTCCATCTGGCCACTATACCATACAGACTTGATTGTTGGATTGCTGCAGAGATGTTTCTCTTTCTGGAAGGTTCTCCTCTCTCCACTGAGGAATGCTGTAGCTCTGGCAGAGTGACCATCGGGTTCTTGGTCACCTCCCTGACTAGACTAAGATGATCATCCATCCTGCAAAGAGGAATGGGCAAAACCTCCCAAAGATAGGTGTGCTAAGCTTGTGGCATCGTATTCAAAAAGACTTGTGGCTGTAATTGCTGCCAAGGGTGCATCAACATAATATTGAGCAAAGGCTGTGAATACTTATGTACATGGGATTTTTATTTTATTTTATATTTTTTATAAATTTGCAAAATAAAAAAAAATAAAAATATATATTTTTCATATTGTCATCATGGGGTAATTTTATTTCGGAATAAGGCTGTAATATAACAAAATGTGGAAAAAGTGAAGCCCTGTAAATACTTTTCTGGATGCACTGGATGTTATCATTAGTGGTTTAACAGAACATATACTGTAAATATAAATATTTTTGAAAAATTACTATATTTTTCACAGTTACTAATTATATATATATATTTAAAATAATGCTCGTCAGCCCAAAGAAAAATGAGTCTTACAGACTTTTCACTTATTGCTGTTTCGTACACACGCCGCCTGGTAAATTAGTGCCATCTAGAAAGTTTGCAAACAGACCCTTCAAGCCAAACCCTACTTTCCTTGTCACTTGCCTATAAGGAATTTCTCTGCTTTGGAAAACATTTTATTCCATTTCTTCCAATTCCAATTGAACCTTATGTGGCGTTTCCATATCCCTGCCTGTTTTCAAAATGTATCATTTTTCTTGTCAACATGGAGTCAGAATCTTTCCACTCACAAGCTTAGTTTATGCGGCGTGGCGCGGTTGGGAGAGAACCTAAAGGGTTCCTGGTTCGATCCCCACCTTCTACTAACCTCGTCACGTCCGTTGCTCCTGATGGGTCGTGGTTAGCGCCTTGCATGGCAGCTCCCGCCATCAATGTGTGAAGGTGTGTGTAAATGGGTGAATGTGGAAATAATGTCAAAGCGCTTTGATTACCTTGAAGGTAGAAAAGCGCAATACAAGTATAACCCATTTACCATTACCAGGGACTTCATTGTCAAAACACATCAAAACGTTTCCATTTTTACAGATGCTTCATAAAAATGTAAATCCAGTATTTTATTTTCTTCTTCACCAGTTTGTCTTTGGCAAAGGTTTCTTGTAGGGATGTCCGATAATGGCTTTTTGCCGATATCCGATATCCCGATATTGTCCAACTCTTTAATTACCGATACCGATATCAACCGATATATGCAGTCGTGGAATTAACACATTATTATGCCTAATTTGGACAACCAGCTATGGTGAAGATAAGGTACTTTTTTTTTTTAATTAATAAAATAAAATAAATAAATTATAAACATTTTCTTGAATAAAAAAGAAAGTGAAACAATATAAAAACAGTTACATAGAAACTAGTAATTAATGAAAATCAGTAAAATTAACTGTTAAAGGTTAGTACTATTAGTGGACCAGCAGCACGCACAATCATGTGTGCTTACGGACTGTATCCCTTGCAGACTGTATTGATATATATTGATATATAATGTAGGAACCAGAATATTAATAACAGAATGAGTGTGAATGGGTGTAAATGGGGGAGGGAGGTTTTTTGGATTGGTGCACTAATTGTAAGTGTATCTTGTGTTTTTTATGTTGATTTAATAAAAAAAACAAAAAAACAAACAAAAAACAAAACAAAAAAACGATACCGATAAAAAAAAAAAACGATACCGATAATTTCCGATATTACATTTTAACGCATTTATCGGCTGATAATATCGATATTATCGGACATCTCCAGTTTCTTGACGTCGCTGGAAACTGACATGTTTACAATGCTGACCAGCAATTGATCCATTAGTTGATTGACAAGCGCAGAGCGTCCTCATCAGTCAGTTGAGCTGAGGGAATTAAACGGCAGACTGCAAGGTGTATATCCTTCTTTGGGTCGTCTTAGACACGACCTCTGGCTGCATATTCATGGCTAAGAAAGGTGTGTGCGTACATGTACAATATGCTGCAGGATGTCAGCCACTTAGCCGGGAGTCTGTCAGCATATGCCAACAGACTGCTGCTACGTTAGCCGTCTTAGCCCGATAGGTCACTTCATGACCCTTTAGTTACTTCTTACACACTAAAAAATGTTGGGTTGAAAAATAACCCAATTTTAACCCAACTGCTGGTTCAGAAAAGGACAAACTCCTTGAGTTATTTTAACTCAACATTTTGGGTTAATTTTTTTCAACCCAACTTTTTCGTTGGATTATTTAACCAAAAAGTTGAGTTATGATAACTTAATGTTGGGTTATTCCCAACCAAACTCTTGGGTTGAATTATTTAACCCAAAAGTTGAGTTATAATAATTCGATGTTGGTTGATTCATAACCCAACTATTGGGTTTAATTTATTTAACACAAAACCTGAGTTATGCTCACTACAATGTTGGCTTATTCCCAACCCAACTATTGGGTTGAATTATTTAACCCAAAAGTTGAGTTATGATAATTCCATGTTGGTTGATTTATAACCCAACTATTGGGTTTAATTTATTCAACACAATACCAGAGTTATGCTCACTACAATGTTGGCTTATTCCCAACCCAACTATTGGGTTGTGCAATTTAGCGCTCCATGATCCAATAGTTGGTTACAAATTATACATTTTACTGCTGGTTTGTCCTACTCCTTCCCAACTTTTGATCAAAATTATTTGTATTCCATTAAAATATACTCAAAAGCAAGCTATGAGTGACATGGACTTTCACAATATTATGTCAGACCCACTCGACATCCATTGCTTTCGGTCTCCCCTGGGGGGTCACCCACATATGCGGTCCTCTCCAAGGTTTCTCATAGTCATTCACATCGACGTCCCAATGGGGTGAGTTTTCCTTGCCTATATGTGGGCTCTGTACCGAGGATGTTGTTGCGGCTTGTGCAGCCCTTTGAGACGCTTGTGATTTAGGGCTATATAAATAAACATTGATTGATTGGTTGATTGACATTTTTTTTTTAACAAGAATTGCCTTGTATGGTCATAGTAGTCCTATACAGCATGCTCAAATATGTTCATGTACATAAAATGTGTGATTGGAAATAATGTCAATGAGATTAATCCATAATAAAATTCCCTTCAAGAAAAAAGTAACTTTTTAATTAAAAAAAAGCCTTTTATCCAAAAATGTGTTACTCATTGAAAAACAACCCAGAAATGGTTAATCATTTTGAAAACCCAGAAATTGAGTTAATATAATACCCTTATGCCAGGGGTGTCAAACGTACAGCCCCGCGGGCCTGAACAGGTTTTATCCGGCCCGCGAGAGGATTTTGGTAAGTTTTGTGTTTGTGTTTTCCCTACATTTTTGGACCTTAAAATCATGTTTCATCTCTGCATCTTGGGGTTCAACATTTCCTGACACTATCTTTATCATCATGTGTGCTATTCGACTAGTGGCCTGCGTGTTCAGTCCAAAAAAAACCCTGTCTTTTGCAACAGATTCTTAAAAACACCAGAGTGCTGTCATAGAGATGATCTATGACTAGAAGCATTTTTGTAGAAGGTCTATAAAAACAGCAGAGCGCTCCTGTAACTCTGACAAAATAAATAGACCTACAGTTAAGAGCGTGCACTTTAAGTAGACAAACTAGATGCTATCAGATGACATGCTAACTTGTAAGGTGAAAAAGTGTCTCCTCTGTATACACCTGTTTATCTGTTTTTATATTTTTTAATTTTTTGTCCTGTCCAGCTACTCAGGCAAATCATATAGTTGATGTAGATGCCCATATCGGCTGTACTAATGTACTTTACAAACGAGAAGTGTGCGATATTTCTCTTGTTGCCTTATTTGTATTTTACTTTATTAAATGGATTTATATTATTATCTGGCAGATAGAAAGAGAAAAAAAGGAAGACAGAGGGGGAAATTGTGGGGACAAAAGGGGGATAAGACAGAGAGAGACAACAACAACAGCAAACACAACAATAACAATAACAACAACAACAATAGAACAACTTCAGCAAATAAGATATGTACAAATATGATGGTAAACGTGATGGCAAAGAAGCAGTTAGTGAAATAAATAATAATACAGAAATGACAATGAGCATTATTACACTACAAGTGGAGCAATACAAATACCAATAGAAATAGCACTATTGGTAATGAATAACAACAATACAATTGTTCAAATGCAACAATACATATATGTAATAATAACTTGAAATAAAAAAGAAAGCAGAAAAATGGAGGGAAAGAAAGATAAGCCAACTATATTAACCTTGTAGATTGTTATAGTAACAATAGGTTAAAGGCCTACTGAAATGCGATTTTCTTATTTAAACGGGGATAGCAGGTCCATTCTATGTGTCATACTTGATAATTTCGCGATATTGCCATATTTTTGCTGAAAGGATTTAGTAGAGAACATCGACGATAAAGTTCGCAACTTTTGGTCGTTGATAAAAAAGCCTTGCCTGTACCGGAAGTAGCAGACGAGTAGCGTGACGTCACAGGTTGTGGAGCTCCTCACATCTGCACATTGTTTACAATCATGGCCACCAGCAGCGAGAGCGATTCGGACCGAGAAAGCGACGATTTCCCCATTAATTTGAGCGAGGATGAAAGATTTGTGGATGAGGAAAGTGAGAGTGAAGGACTAGAGGGCAGTGGGAGCTATTCAGATAGGGAAGATGCTGTGAGAGGCGGGTGGGACCTGATATTCAGCTGGGAATGACTAAAACAGTAAATAAACACAAGACATATATATACTCTATTAGCCACAACACAACCAGGCTTATATTTAATATGCCACAAATTAATCCCGCATAACAAACACCTCCCCCCTCCCGTCCATATAACCCGCCAATACAACTCAAACACCTGCACAACACACTCAATCCCACAGCCCAAAGTACCGTTCACCTCCCCAAAGTTCATACAGCACATATATTTCCCCAAAGTCCCCAAAGTTACGTACGTGACATGCACATAGCGGCACGCACGTACGGGCAAGCGATCAAATGTTTGGAAGCCGCAGCTGCATGCGTACTCACGGTACCGTGTCTGCGTATCCAACTCAAAGTCCTCCTGGTAAGAGTCTCTGTTGTCCCAGTTCTCCACAGGCCAATGGTAAAGCTTGACTGTCCGGTAATGTAAACAATGAAACACCGGCTGTGTTTGTGTTGTTGCTGCAGTCGGCCGCAATACACCGCTTCCCACCTACAGCTTTCTTCTTTGCTGTCTCCATTGTTCATTGAACAAATTGCAAAAGATTCACCAACACAGATGTCCAGAATACTGTGGAATTTTGCGATGAAAACAGACGACTTAATAGCTGGCCACCATGCTGTCCCAAAATGTCCTCCACAATCTGTGACGTCACGCGCTGACGTCATCATACCGAGATGTTTTCAGCAGGATATTTCGTGCGAAATTTAAAATTGCACTTTAGTAAGCTAACCCGGCCGTATTGGCATGTGTTGCAATGTTAAGATTTCATCATTGATATATAAACTATCAGACTGCGTGGTCGGTAGTAGTGGGTTTCAGTAGGCCTTTAAGGGTTGTCAGTGTGCCATGTGTTACCCAGTTTCCCCTAGGGCAACAACGTTAATATATGTTTGATGAAACGTGATTATGTGCATAAGTGTATGCATGTATATGTACATGTATGTGTATATGAATGTTTGTACAGTGTTTACACCTGGCCTTACGTCACCTTTGTGTTATTTAAGGTCAAACCTGCACCAGAGTTCCATTGCACCTGATGATACACACCTTATCATCAGATGTAATGTACTGTTTAAGTTTGAGGCCGATTGGCTTTCCCCCCCCCTACTACTCACAAACAAACTGGGTATTTTGTAGCGTTGGGCTGCATTGAGAAAAAAAAAAAAAAAAAAAAAAAATAGTCAAGTCATTTCAAGCATTGCCACGCTCCACTTAGGTTACAAGCACTCTGATGTGTTTTGCCATCTCGCCGGCGTCTTGACCTCTCACGCGTCTCGCAGCGCTGTCACATGCAGAGACAGGAGACCGAAAGAGCTCAGGTCGGGATCCGGGCTCGCTCTTAAATCCATTAAGGCCACCTGGGTGTGTAGCCATGCATGGCTCCGAAGACGGCCATGACGTGTGTGCGTGTGTGCGTGTGTGTGTGTGTGTGTGTGTGTGTGTGTTTGGCCTCGACATGGCCGGGAGGAGCAGGCTGTTGAGCGAGATTAGCAGGCTCTCACATGTTGCATAACACACTTGACCGGTGGTGAAACACCTTGTCGTGGCCTTCCAGTCCTACATATGGCGGAGCATTTCATTACGCTTTCCTTTTAATTCTCTGGATTCGCAAACCAGATAAGAGGTTTGGGTATGCAGACCTGCCTTTTTTAACCGGGCCCAGTCCAAGCCTTCCCCAAATGTCATTATCCAGACCAGCCTGGAGGTGAATAGGTAGTGCGCCGCTTATGGCGCTTGTGTCTTACGCACAGGCCCTGCTGCTGCTTCATCCATTTAGGCCAACTGCTGCCTCCATGCGTGTGTTTGTGCATATGG
>NC_084555.2:15547500-15552500 GCF_033978685.3 Nerophis lumbriciformis | reverse complement strand
AATTTAATTACAAATTGTAATCGTTTGAGAGCACAATTTACTTACTTTTTTGTGAACCATTTTAGACATTTCAGAATCCTCATACAGAAGAGTTCACCTCAGTTGGCTTACGTCAACTAGCATGTGGTTTTGCATCTATGTCAAAGTCTTTTGGCGGCCCGCGGCCACCCGCTTTTCCCAAAAGAACTTGATGTATTAGTAGAAGTGAGGTTTGTGATGAGTTTTAGAGTGCGGTAGCTGCAGGCGTTACCGCGACCTTAGTGGAGAAAACTTTGTCATCTCGCTTCCCCGTCTGGGTGACACCCTGAAGGGTCATCACGGGGTCATAAATCAACTTTGGATATGGTGTCCTTTAGTTCTTGCTTCTACTTTTCTGTTATACAATGCGGGGCACAGATGACAAAGTCCAATAATTGATAGCCTGCTCAGTGGCCTTGTGATTAGAGTGTCCGCCCTGAGATCGGTAGGTCGTGAGTTCAAACCCCGGCCGAGTCATACCAAAGACTATACAAATGGGACCCACTACCTGCCTGCTTGGCACTCAGCATGAAGGGTTGGAATTGGGGGTTCAATCACCAAAATGAGTCCTGAGCGTGGCCACCCCCTCACCTCCCAGGGGTTGGGACAAGGGGATGGGTCAAATGCAGAGGGTAATTTCACCACACCTCGTGTGTGTGTGACTATCAGTGGTACTTTAACTTTTTAAACTTTTAATAAGGACACTGGTCTAGGGATGTTGTCATCCATCCAGGCCATTGTATTCTCAAGGCATTCAATTGATCGCAACTGGACTGTTCAATTTGTCTGAGAAGACGTTTCGCCTCCATGCAAGTAGGCAGCATTAGTCAATGCTCATAGACTTGGTCAGGTCTGGTCTTAGACTTAGAGTGTTCAGACAATCTGACAAGAAGATAGGTATCATCTGCAAACGTAAGAAGCAGTACATTGGTACAAGCATTTTTTTAAATAATTGATTTAGTTTAGAAATAAAATAGGTCAATCAATCAATCAATCAATCAATCAATCAATCAATCAAAGTTTACTTATATAGCCCTAAATCACGAGTGTCTCAAAGGGCTGCACAAGCCACAAAGACATCCTCGGCTCAGATCCCACATCAGGGCAAGAAAAAACTCAACGCAATGGGATGACAATGAGAAACCTTGGTCCCAAAATGGAACCCTAAGGATTCCCAGAGATTAATTTAGCTCTTTTAGAATTGTGATTATTAAAATAAATATATTGTTCGCTTTTGAAGATAGCATATTAGATTTTGTTGGAAGAATTTTGATCAATCAAAAATGCCCTAATTAAATCTAAGAATATGTTTAGAGGATATTTTTTGTGTGGCAAGTTCATTTCTGTAAACATTTTCTTCTCTGATGACATACTAATAAATAAACTAAATAATTGTTTAAAAAATCTTGTATAAACACATTTTTTTTCCAGCACTTTAGAAACTAAATAGTTCAATATTTATTGAATAAACTAGCATCTCCGTAATTAAACAAAGGTGTTACAGGAGGGAAGGGGTTCACATGGCCCCATTCCTGGGTGGATCTTGCATGAGAGGAAGGTAGGGGGTTAATTATTTTGCAATGCATCCATCCACTCATTTTCTACCGCTTGTCCCGTTCGGGTGCACGGGGGTGCTGGAGCCTATCTCAGCTGCATTCGGGTGGAAGGCGGGGTACACCCTGGACAAGTCGCCACCTCATCGCAGGGCCAACACAGATAAACAGACAACATTCACACTCACATTCACACACTCGGGCCAATTTAGTGTTGCCAATCAACCTATCCTAGTCTGCTAAAAATGATGCAAAGCGCCACTCAACATACAAACCCCGTTTCCATATGAGTTGGGAAATTGTGTTAGATGTAAATATAAACGGAATACAATAATTTGCAAATCATTTTCAACCCATATTCAGTTGAATATGCTACAAAGACAACATATTTGATGTTCAAACTGATAAACTTTTTTTTTTTTGCAAATAATCAATAACTTTAGAATTTGATGCCAGCAACACGTGACAAAGAAGTTGGGAAAGGTGGCAATAAATACTGATAACGTTGAGGAATGCTCATCAAACACTTATTTGGAACATCCCACAGGTGAACAGGCAAATTGGGAACAGGTGGGTGCCATGATTGGGTATAAAAGTAGATTCCATGAAATGCTCAGTTATTCACAAACTAAGATGGGGCAAGGGTCACCACTTTGTCAAGAAATGCGTGAGCAAATTGTTGAACAGTTTAAGAAAAACCTTTCTCAACCAGCTATTGCAAGGAATTTAGGAATTTCACCATCTACGGTCCGTAATATCATCAAAGGGTTCAGAGAATCTGGAGAAATCACTGCACATAAGCAGCTAAGCCCGTGACTTTCGATCCCTCAGGCTGTACTGCATCAACAAGCGACATCAGTGTGTAAAGGATATCATGCACCACATGGGCTCAGGAACACTTCAGAAACCCACGGTCAGTAGCTACAGTTGGTCGCTACATCTGTAAGTGCAAGTTAAAACTCTCCTATGCAAGGCGAAAACCGTTTATCAACAACACCCAGAAACAACGTCGGCTTTGCTGGGCCTGAGCTCATTTAAGATGGACTGATACAAAGTGGAAAAGTGTTCTGTGGTCTGACTCCACATTTCAAATTGTTTTTGGAAACTGTGGACGTCGTGTCCTCCGGACCAAAGAGGAACATAACCATCCGGATTGTTATAGGCGCAAAGTTGAAAAGCCAGCATCTGTGATGGTATGGGGGTGTATTCGTGACCAAGACATGGGTAACTTACACATCTGTGAAGGCGCCATTAACGCTGAAAAGTACATACAGGTTTTGGAGCACTATATGTTGCCATCCAAGCAACGTTACCATGGACGCCCCTGCTTATTTCAGCAAGACAATGCCAAGCCATGTGTTACATCAACGTGGCTTCATAGTAAAAGAGTGTGGGTACTAGACTGGCCTGCCTGTAGTCCAGAACTGTCTCCCATTGAAAATGTGTGGCGCATTATGAAGCCTAAAATACCACAACGGAGACCCCCGGACTGTTGAACAACTTAAGCTGTACATCAAGCAAGAATGGGAAAGAATTCCACCTGAGAAGCTTAAAAAATGTGTCTCCTCAGTTCCCAAACGTTTACTGAGTGTTGTTAAAAGGAAAGACTATGTAACACAGTGGTGAACATGCCCTTTCCCAACTACTTTGGCACGTGTTGCAGCCATGAAATTCTAAGTTAATTAGTATTTGCAAAAAAAAAAAAAAGTTTATGAATTTGAACATCATATATCTTTGTAGTGCATTCAATTGAATATGGGTTGAAAATGATTTGCAAATCATTGTTTTCCGTTTATATTTACATCTAACACAATTTCCCAACTCATATGGAAACGGGGTTTGTAGCAACTGACGCTCTGGTCAAAGTTGTAATTGCCATAAAACACGTTTTAAGATATTCAACTGCCATTTGGCGGCTAAAGTGCATAGTGCACCCCCCCCCCAATTCGTTACGTTTCATGTGTCAGTTAAATCGCGACAATTGGTGCCACACGAATCCCGTTCCACGTTCTGACAATTGTATTTGAATTTCAACTCAACATTTTTGATTGTCATGCAGACAAAGACATAATGCACAGTGCAAAGATCAGACTCTATGCTTCGCCTTTGTACTTAAAATTATCTTTTGTCTGTCCATGATTACTTTACCATAACAGCAGTTTCATCCCTATTAGTGAAATATTTAATATGCATCTCCGGGACATAATTGCCCTCGCTGCTGTCATCAAGCAGACACCATGCGAACTTCGTAACAATCCCCGGTGTGCGTCTGCCGCACAACAAAAGGGGAACATCTTCATTTCCCTCACAGAATACATCAGGGTATGTAAGTGGTGCTCGCTTATTGCTGATGCGTGCGTTTGCGTCGGGCACCTGGGAGTCTCCAAAACCTGTTTGATGTGGCCCGCTTCAAGCACTCTGATCATCCCGGTAAATTGCGGCTAATGGACGGGGCCTGCCACTCGGCGAGGCCACAGACAACGGGGGGACCATTTTGGGACACGCACACACCTGTCCTTTGTAGTCGGGCGACCGCATTGTATGCACAGGCGCATTAGCCCCTGCCGTGCTCACGCAGGCACTTTGTGTAGCCATCGCTGTGGAGCCGGAGCTGCCATTTAGGCCTGAATAACCCCAGGTGTCATCACTTTAGGATACCTGAGTGTGCAGCAGCAGCCACCACCGCTCCGAACAAACAATGCACACCACATCGACCGCGTATGGCGCTTGAACATTGGCTAGTGTGTATTATATATTGTTTGATTTGATGTGTGCACGTGCGAGTTTACACAGTGGATTGTGCCTTTCAGTGGGGGTTGCATAGCTGCACCTGTCCCTTCAATGGAATCCCCCCAGCAGTGAATAATAGATTGGGGGGGAAGTGCTATTGAATAGGAGCATGTTGACCGAAATACTGAGAGATTGTTTTACCTCCACTATGTTGCCTCATGATTAGCATATTTATTTATTCAACCTCTCTTTGCACTAATAATACTTATTTTTATTATTAGTTTGTGGCATTGCATGCAAAATAAAGGTACTGCAATTAGTAGAACTTGTACTATTTTGGAAGTTGCCATTTAAAAACTATAAAAATGGGACCCATTTCCTTCCTGCTTGGCACTCAGCATCAAGGGTTGGAATTGGGGGTTAAATCACCAAAAATGATTCCCAGGGGGTGATCACGGGTGATGGGTCAAATGCTGAGAATAATTTCATCACACCTAGTGTGTGTGACACAATCATTGGTACTTTACTTTACTTTAATATTTCTGTTGGTTTAAGTTTATGATTCTGTCCATACCTATAAAGACAAATAGTGTACACATATTAAACAGGTTCAGATCTGGCTCAGATGTCCCTGTGCAGAATTTGCATGTTCTTGCCGAAACCCTTGTATGGTGTTCGGGTCTGTGGGACCCATTTTCA